>NC_056733.1:1454446713-1454504213 GCF_019279795.1 Protopterus annectens
CAATCATACATTGTGAGGGAATTGGGAATGCACTGAAACACCAAGTCATTTTTGTGCGCTACAGAATGAAGTTATATAATGGACAACAAAGGACCGATCACTGATTTAATATGATAATGTATAGGACATTTGAGAAAAGTAGTGGTCTACCAGCAAATTCTATATTTGTATGAATTTATTTTTTAAATCATGTGCCACTCTCATAGAACTGAAAATGTTCACCTCAGAAGTATAACTGTAATGATGTATTTGTGGTTTACGGACCCTGAAGCTTTGCTCACATCATACACCACAAGGAATTTATTCTATTTCAAAAATACGTTGTCGCCTCACAGTAAGACGCTGCCCAGTTTGATTCTCAGCTAGAGTGTCTTCTCCGTGGAGACATGCGTGAATGAGCGTACCTTCGTTGAAGGTTGTACGTCAGGGCTGGTAACTCGGCACGTAAAAATCAACTACCAATCATTAGCTGACTGGAGTTACGCTGTGGCGACCCCTAACCGGGAAAAGCCGAAAGACACAACAACATTTTGTTTTACAGCCATTTAATTTGGGCCAAAGGGTATAAAATTAAAAACTAGGAATGATGCTAGGCAAGTGATTGAGACAATGAGGTGCCTGACCAAGTACATCTTTAGTGTAACATGCATACAATTTTATTCCTTTTCCAAGCACTTAATAGCATACATCTCCCACACTGATTATGACTATATGTGACAATCTTGGTGTAAATGTGTGTCTACCTATCCAATCATCAATACTAGTCTCAAAGATAGTCAAGGTGGTACTCTGACCTGCTGTGGTAACTTATTCCACATTCATTGAGTTATGAACCTGTCTTTCCAGTGATTCGTGTTTATAGACTGGTGTTGATTTAGGTCCTTCGTGCAGGTGATTGCAGAGGCACTGGCTTTTGAAAAAGAAGGACGTCATCTAGGAGTTGGCATTTCATGGTTTGACAATTGAGTCACAGGTCACCATTGAGCAGCCTATTTGCTGCTAGAAATAATGAAAGTTTTGCTACTCTGTCAGGATAGTTGAAGGATTTAAGGTCTTTAGTTTTCTTGGTTAAAATCTTTTGTGCCTTTCTATTTGAGTATCATGCTTGGATATGTACATATACCTGATGATGGGACGAGTATAGTAGCATATTTTGTTTTTAAATAATCTCTATCCTTGAAGATCAATGATGACAAGGATTTTATACCACAAAAATATTAAAATATAACTTCTGAGTAATAATATTTTATTTTACTTCACTTTTGATAATGTTTCTTAACTTTGTGTTATAATAAAAAGCATTAAACAATTAACCTTGCACTTGATATTATATGAACATATATTCATTGTAAAATTCTGTACGACTATTACAGGTTTTAAATTGTTAACTTTATTTGGTTATTTCAAGAATATTTTAAGCATTTTTCTCTTTAGCATACAGACCTTATTTAGAACTATCTAGATGGTTGTTCTGTCGTACTTCATATATTTGTTGTTTGTGCAAAGAAGAGCAACATATAAATGTTCACTCCACTTCACTGACAAGTTTAACATCCCCACAGCACAAAAACAAATTAAAAAGTAATGCAAAGCATCATGCATGCATTTGGCATAGTTCACAATACAGCTCCAAATAAGTTATGTGTTCTTTATTTTTATTTTAAAGACTTAATTTTTTCTGCAGGTTGTATTTTTAAGTACAAGTATAAAAATGCAGTCTGGTTCTTACCAAGGTGTTTATCTCTTTTTATGAATGGGTGGGCAGAAACACTGGGTGTTTAACATGTCAACATAAAAAAAAAATGTTTCATAAAAGACAATTTCAGAACAGACTGACTTCCATTGAAAACTCATTTCCTTTGGAAAGGACAGATATTTTCCTCGTGGACTGTCAACCCCCCCCCCCACAAAAGATATAATTATTTAAAGTTCCATTTCTATTTGAAGGGACCTACACTACATTTCTATCTTTTTACTGAAGCTACATTTTTCTTTCTTTTTTTCTTAGCACCACCTTTATTTACATACTGATTCCAGTGCAAAATAAACATTATATGTACACATGCAACCAAGCCACTTAGCTGTGATTGGTATATCATCATCAAAGAAATTGTACATCTGAAACAAACTTTCATCACTACCTAAACTAAACCATCTTTGTTCAATAGCACATTCCCTTATAAACACCAGCTGTTTGTCTTTTGGCTTTTTCCCGGTAAGAGGTCGCCACAGCGGAACTCCAGTCCGCTAATGATTGGCAGTAGATTTTTACTAAATGCCAAGGTGCCAGCTCGACGCCAAACCTTCAACAAAGGCACACCCATTTATGCGAGCATGTCTTTCGAATGCTACCCAACAGCGGGGAGGAAATGCAGACTCCACACAGAAGGGACTCCCAAGCCAAGCTGAGAATCGAACGGGAGAACCTCTTGCTGTGAGGTAACAATAAAACACCATGTTTACCATATATTTAGTAACAGGAAAACAAAAGCAAAGCATGTAAAATATTTCATTTGATAAATTTATTTGTCCCTATTATATTAACATTTGACATACTACCATTAATTTTTAATTGTTGATAAAATGAGATTCTTGAATAAATTATATCTTCTTTCTTTCTTTCTTTCTTTCTTTCTTTCTTTCTTTCTTTCTTTCTTTCTTTCTTTCTTTCTGTCTTTCTCTATAACATAAGAGTTTACTTTCCCCAGAGTTATCACAGAATTATTTACATTTGTGTAGTAAATATGCCTACTCCAGGTTGCCATGCAAGAAATAAAATAGTGAACATGAAATTGTCCTGGTCCACTTCAAACAACACACAACACCGAATTATATTTGACTACCTTTATTACACTTCCATAAACATGATTATAGTTATTTCCACCAAAATATGACACAGGTTATAACATCCATAAAAGAGAACATAAAATAAATAACCATAAGGTGAGCATAACCACTCACCCTTGAATAAGCAGCGTCCCCCACTTGCTCACTTATCCTTGCACTAACAAGGCAGCGTACCGCTCAGCTTCAATTTATTGAATTACACCAACCAAATAAGCAGCTCTGCTTGCTTATTAACTTATCCAACAGATCAACCGCTCACTTACCTCCCCAACTTATTGAATTGCACATCCAACACCAGAGGGGGAACAGAAGAGGGCAAGCCTGCCCCACTTCTCCACCTTACCCAAACTGAAGTAACCACAGTCCCCACTAATAAAAAGAGGGAGGGAGGGAGGGTAACAAGTTCATGCCAAGATGTGACTCCTACCTCAGTGACACTTGAAAAAACCCTCTAAGCCCCTCCCTACCCTTACCTCATTTCCTCCTAAACCTCCCTCCATCCCATTTCACTCCCCCCCTTTATTCACTTAATTCCTGCTACTCTATGTATCTACCCCACTTGAAGATGTTCCAGGACAAAATGGTCTGTTCTAAACCTCATTTCTCTTCCATTTCTCATAGCAATTGATTGTTTTTATGTCATATTTCTATTGCCTCATAACACCATAATTTAATACTTAGTATGAGACAGATAAGAATAAGTATTCAACAATGAAAGCATAACTCAAAGAAAACTGCAAATAAATATAAACTTCTCTCAGTTCAATAGACGATAAAGTTCAGATCCACCAGTCATGAAATATTCCCTCCACCATAGTCAATGCATTAACTAGGTTATAGCCAACTCTAATGCCTATACAACATTTCTCATGTTAGACAACATTCTTGCCCCAGCAACTGTTCCATTCTCTTACATTTTACTTTCCAATAGTTAATTTTCCAATCATGACATTATAAACAGTCTATAGTCACAGAAAGCTCTGACCTGACCTGTAGCCAGTGCTGCTGAAGTACAAAAAGTCAAACAGCAGGATCCCATATGGCACAAAGGTTAGATATAAGGTACCCTGAAGCAGTCAGTGGGCCACATTTCTGTAGCCTTTCTTGCTGGGTGATGGTTTGCTGGTGCTCCAGACAAGTGACAAGTAGAGTACCTCAGGGTTCAGTCCTGGGGCCGCTCTTGTTTGGCATCTACTTCTCTGAAGTACAGGCCAACGCTAAGGGACTCTGGCTAACAAAGTTCGCAGATGACTGCAAACTGGGAGCTATTACTGAATCCCCAAATGATGTGGATATTCTACAAAAGGGCCTTACAGAAACAGATGCTTGGTGCCAGAGCCATGGGCTCAAGCTTAATTCCAAGAAATGTGCAGTTATCCCCTTTGGGAAAAAACATTTACCCATGAATTACCACATAGGTGGCAGTACACTAAACACCGAAAGTGTGATGAGACCCTTAGGGACCCAGGTGGACAGTGGTCTCATCTTCAATAACCACATAACCACAACAGTCAGGAAATCCTTCTATGTGGCACACCTCATCACTAAGGGCTTTTCATCCAGGAAAAAGGAGGTCATTGTTCCACTGTACTCATCCCTCATTAGACCCATTATAGAGTACAACACCCCATTTGGTATGTACCTCACAAGACATCTGCAAAAGCTGGAAAAGCCGCAGAAATATCTCACTAAAAGAATCACAGGCCTAAAGCAGATGCCCTATACTGACCATCTAAAAAAACTCCAGCTATCCTCTGTGGCATATCATCTACTCAAAGGCGATCTCTGCTTAACATACAAGGCCATGTCAAACCCTGAGCTGTTGGACATGCTCCACTTAAAGAAATCCCAATCCCTCAGAGCCACATGCTCCAGGGATCTAAACACCATCATCACAATGAACAAAACATGCTGGAGCAATAGGTTCCTGACCCACAGACTCCCCATACTCTGGAATAGACTGCCCATACATGTCAAGCAGAGCACCTCCTTGGCCCTCTTCAAAAGGAACCTTGATGAGTGGATGGGCGATAGGAAATCCACCCCGGGGATAACTTGAGTCACCCTGCTAGACAGGGGTCTAGGAAAGTAAATATTGTGGGAAGAAATATCCAGGGAATTGTTATGGCTAGGCTTGTATAGGCCCTAGGGCCGATAGCCTAGTACCAACCTATGAACCTAAGTGATAGGTCAAATAAATGAGGAGTACATTAGAATAATGTCAGGCTTTTAGATCTGAAGGAAATCCCCTTCCTTATCAATTGGACAAGATAGGAGGATTTCCTCAGTATGATAAAGACTTTGTGGTCAAATGAAAGTGAGTTATCTACAAATGTGCTGCAGTCTCTTATAACAGAGTCAATTTGTTGAGGCATGTAGTTTATATAACAGGAAGTAGAAATAACTTTTTGCCAAACAGTACCACACTGCCTGTTTTAGTACTAAATTTGAGACCATTTTCTGCATATCAAGTGACTACACAATCCATTTTCTACTGGAACAATTCAGTATCAGTGGTAGTTTGAAAAATAGTACTCCAATTTGTAGTCACACAGAAACTTGGAGAGCCATACTTCTGCAGTATTGGCCTGGAAGGCAACAAAATAGATGCCTAAGATGAGAATCCCCACCACAAAATCCTGTGAGACACTACTAGATACTGATTTACTTTCCATGAGGATTTATGTGGCTACTTGTTCAACATGTGGAAATTATTATATTGGCAAAACTAAAAGATGTCTTAAACGTAGGATATATGAGCATTGTTTGGCAATAAAGAAGAAGGATAGAATGAATGCACTATCAAGGTATGCTATGATATGTAATGAATTTAAGAAGTTTGAATTTTTTATTTTGGACAATGTAGAAAAAGCATTATTTGCTGGTGATTTAAATAACATATTAGAATGCAAAGAAGCCTTTTGGCAACTGTTACTGGATGCAGATAGAGCCCCAGGTTTAAATGAAGTCATTAGTTTAAAATGTTTTTTATTGTATAGATAGGTCAGAAATATCTATTTTAGTATTAGAAAATAATGTCATTATATTTATGAATGAGTATATGGTGATTATACATATAAGTTTTTAACACAACAGTTTATACATACATATACAAAATGTTATTTAATCATTTCAACATCAATTAACATGTCATTTCCCATTTTAGTTAATTATTTTAATATAAAAGGAAGGGTGGGCTGTGTATTTTTTGTTTCTGAAGAAGATCACAGTATTAAAAAGTGATTGAAAGTGCTAGTTCTACGTGTCCGAATTTGGTTTATTTGATGAACTTTTGAGCTGGGTGTTCTAAGTTTCAAGTGTTTCCATGAGGATACCCATAATTTTCAAACTTGGGTTCCACCAAACAGGAAATTTAAAACCCAACAGAAAATGTAGGGATTTTTATTGAGTTTGGACAATTTGCCCATAATACCAGCATAGGGGAACGATATCAAAGTCCTTGGCCCAAAGGCTATAGGCAGCATGCACTGAAGGACCACTGACTACTGTCTCAGATACATCTTCATAGAAGCTTACAAATTTTAGGAGGCAGGATCTAGCCTTACCAAATCCAGTCTGGATTTGATTACGGTTGGCAGTGCTGCCTATGAATGTATTTATGAGTCTGGATATGATTCATTCCATGGCTATTTGTATAAGATAGATGAAACTCTGACCATATAGGTATCAGAGCCAGAAGAAGAACTGCATTTACAAAGAAGTTTGACTCTAGCAGTACTTCAGGCTTTTGGAACAAAGCTAATGGTTAAGCTAAAGTTGAAAAGGTTAACAAGGGGTTCGGATAATTCATATTTAATACTGATGTAGATGCAACATTGTATGTTGTTTGGTCTCATAGAGATAATATTTTTCTGCTTTAGCTAGAGATTCTAAGACTTGGTCTATAATGATTGTGGATATGTGATTATAAAAGTGGGTGAGTATGGTAAAATTTAAACTAAGTTTGTCTGTCAAGATATCTGCTCTGTCCTTTGGGTTTGAGTAAGTGCTGTATTGAATGTTGCACGTCTGAAGTGATCAGCAGTACAGAAGGACAATGACAGCAAGTACTGCATGTGATGCGTTTTCCTGTCAGAAGTGTTAGAAGTAAGCAGCAGTGCAGAATGCATAACAGCAGACATGCAGCGTGTAAGTACTGAGCATCCTGCATCTGTCCTGGCTGCTGCGTGTTCCTGGCCCTGGAGGGTTTAAGTCCTCTCTTTCAGCCTCCATTCCTGCATAGAGACTTGGGAATCCTTTCCTGCCTGCTCAATAAGGACCCCTTACTCTTAGACTCAGCCAGCTCATCTGCATCCTAATGAAACCTACTGTCCTATTTTAAATTCCCTGTTGCCAAAAGGAAATAAGGAACTTTCAGCCTCCATTCCTGCATAGAGACTTGGGAATCCTTTCCTGCCTGCTCAATAAGGACTCCTTACTCTTAGACTCAGCCAGCTCATCTGCATCCTAAAGAAACCTACTGTCCTATTTTAAATTCCCTGTTACCAAAAGGAAATAAGGAAGTACGTTTTTACCCTAGAACTACTGTTAAACTGCATTTTTCTCTATAACCTACTGGTGTATGTAATCATGCCACCGAGGCAGGTACCCAGCAGCCAAACCCCTCCCTACCTGACAGGTAACTACTCTACCCTCCTTAGGATCTATTACTTGACTCATCTGTTCTTGCTATCTCTATACCATAGGGCTTTGCTGTTTTATACCTAATGGCCACTAGGTGGCACCCTAATCTCGGCCTGTGTGGTCATCTATTTTCCCTACTCCCCTGTATTGGATTCCAGACTACCTTTCACTTACCTTGCTGTACTAGACTGCTCCTAAGGTTGTCCCTTGCTACTTATCTACTCTCCTCCTATTTCCTCTCTACTATCCCTTAACATTTATACAGCTGAGCTATCATACCCCACTCTCCTGGAACTTCCAAGGGCTCCTCAAGACTCTGCTGTTCACTGATTGTCACTGGAATTTCTTCTTTACCTGTTCTATATACTGCTACATCGTCCTGATTTACTTGCCTTCTGTTAAACATCTCTCCCTTTCTATATCTCCATTGCATAATACTTATCTGCTAGTGTCTCTGTTCTAATCCTCTCCTCGATACCCATTACTCTGTTCTAATCCTCGCCTTGATACCCATTACTGCTACACTATTTGGTTTATCCTCCTAGGCTAACTCTTCTTACATTGTGCCAGCTCTCCTTCCAAGGGATTATTGCCCCTCCCAGGTCTAACTATCCTGCTCCTTTCCTTATCTCCTCCCATTTTTACCTCTGTCCTACTCCTTTCCTATCTCCACCCCTTTTCACCTCATATCCTTCCCAAATAGCATATAGTGGGGTAGCCCAGCATGGCGCCATCTTTAGTATACTGCATCTGCCCTGGCTGGTGTGTGTTCCTGGCCCTGGAGGGTTTAAGTCCTCTGTAAGTTTGTGTTTCTAACTGTTTTTGGTAATACATACAGCTGTACTTGTATGGTAATTGGCTACTAGTATTTTAATAAATTAAGTAAATAGTACAAATTTACATGTAGTGAGCTATGAACAGTTAGTAATTTGAAGATGGTTTACTGCATTTGAAATGGCTATCCTTGACTAAGTGCCTTCCACGTGGGTTTTCTGTACGCCACTCTACTTGTTTTATGAATGCCGTTCTTACTCCTGTGTCTTGAAACTGTTAGATCTGCCGTTTGAATTCTGAAGGGTTTACCTAGCTGACAGCAATATGAGAGCATCGAGTCTAAAATAGCATTTAGCCAGATTTTACATGGTCTATGGGTTTTTTCTTTTTGATTCTTTGCTGACAGAATTATTGTGAACGCTGTATCACCAATAGTAATAAGTAATATGCGAGCGTTCTATTACTAATAGCATTTAGCTATTTTATGTGGTCTACGGAGTTTTAGTAGTTTTGCCGACAAACTTAGGTGAACGCTGAATTGCCAACAGTAATTTGAGTGTGTTGAGTCACAAATAGCATTTAGCCATATTTTATATGGTTTGTGGGTTTTTTTCTTTTTGATTCTTTACTGGCATAATTATTGTGTACGCTGTATCACCAATAGCAACTAGTAATATGCAAGCTTTCTATTATTAATAGCATTTAGCTATTTTATGTGGTCTAAGGGGTTTGTAGTATATTTGCCGACAGACTTATGTGAACGCTGAATCACTAACATTATTTGGCTGTATTTCCTGTGGTCTTGTCTTCTTCAGACCACATGTTAATGTAATAACTAGGAATAGTGTCAGTGTTTCCCTTGCCTTTCTGCTGGTTTTCCTCTCTCACCTCCGTAACTGATTTGAAGTGACAGGAGTGAGTAAAACAGGTCTATAACTTAGAAATAACCTTAGTGTTCGTTAGCCTTTTTTATCGGATTTTCTCTCTCACCTCCATAACTGATTTAAGGTCTATCCTTCAGTTACCTAATTTATGTAAGATTATTATATGTTGAAGGGTTACTGTGATGTACTCCAGGTCGATATACTGACACTTTTTTTTTTAAACTGCACATAATCTACACCTATCTAGCTGAACTACAAATAGCCTGATAACTGTAATTTAACTGCTCAGGGATCCTGCAGGGCTAGTTTCAAAGCCGATACTGTGGCTATAACAGAAGTTTGCCTTGCTTATTAAATCTACTTTATAGAGTGCATTGGCATTTTGGCTACGAGCGCACGGCACAACTCTTAGTGGGAGGAATAAGTCTTGAAGTCATCACACGCATCTTGCTCACCATTTTTGTTTACATCATGTCAGTTTGTCTTACAATGTTGCCATGTATCTAATGTGTACCTGAGCTTGATTTATTTGCTTTTACCACCTCGCTCTCTGTTTAGTAATACTGATGTATTGTCTCAGCATTTTCTGAGTAATTAAGTGTGGAACTGAGTCCTAGCTGTATTTATGGCCCTATTTCTGATACTTTACATGTTTTTTTCTTAGTTAATCCTGCATTCATATTAATGCCCAGAGTTGCCCAGTAGATATTCACCTGTGTAATTGGGGAACTGTGCTCTAAATTGCTGTTAATGTAGATGGTTGTAGGTCAATACACTGGGTTTTGTGTCCTTCTCCTTTTATGCAAAGCATGTTTAGTATAACAACTAGCCAGCTTTCCTGTTGAAAACTGTTAGCTAACTTGGAATGTGTATGTGCTCTATATGCTATTTCCCAATGTAATAACTGTGTCTCAACAAAGTTGTTAATGAGTGAACCTGGCATTACTTGCTGTCTTACCAATGACATTCTCTCTAACCCATGTAGCTTTCAGTCTTCATTCCTGCATAGAGACTTGGGAATCCTTTCCTGCCTGCTTAATAAGGACCCCTTACTCTTAGACTCAGCCAGCTCATTTGCATCCTAAAGAAACCTACTGTCCTATTTTAAATTCCCTGTTACCAAAAGGAAATAAGGAAGTACATTTTTACCCTAGAACTACTGTTAAACTGCATTTTTCTCTATAACCTACTGGTGTATTTAATTACGCCACCGAGGCAGGTACCCAGCAGCCAAGCCCCTCCCTACCTGACAGGTAACTACTCTACCCTCCTTAGGATCTATTACTTGAGTCATCTGTTCTTGCTATCTCTATACCATAGGGCTTTGCTGTTTTATACCTATTGGCCACTAGGTGGCACCCTAATCTCGGCCTGTGTGGTCATCTATTTTCCCTACTCCCCTGTATTGGATTCCAGACTACCTTTCACTTATCTTGCTGTACTAGACTGCTCCTAAGGTTGTCCCTTGCTACTTATCTACTGTCCTCCTATTTCCTCTCTACTATCCCTTAACATTTATACAGCTGAGCTATCATACCCCACTCAACTGGAACATCCAAGGGCTCCTCAAGACTCTGCTGCTCACTGATTGTCACTGGAATTTCTTCTTTTACCTGTTCTAATCCGCTTCGTTCGCCCTGTGGGCTCACTCCGCTCCCCTACCCTACCCACAATTCCCACCCACCCCCAGTGGTCCTAAACTTATACTTCACTAACCACTCCCCCTTTTTGCTCAACCTATCACTATCCTCCTCATCACTAAGCCACTCCCCTACCTCTATCATTCCTCATTAGTAATAATTAACTCTCTTTGGGCTACTCACTCACCTTTCCTCACCATTTAATACACTGACTACTTCCCAAATCAACTCCTATACAACCTCCACTACTTTTCTATTTGCATAATTTAACCCTACTCAATCTCTTTCAGCACTTTCTCCTTTTTTCTGCTTCACCTACTCACACAAACTACTCCTACCTCATTTCTACTTACTAGAATGGCCCCAACACACAAAACTATTTTCAAACATACTACTCTTAACTACCACAATAGCCTCTCTTACAATACCTTACTCACTAACCTTCTTAGAAAATCTTCCTCTTCCTGAACAAAACTCACTTCCAGCAAACTTTACCATCTTCATTCATCTACTACCTTAGCCACAGTAACATAACCTATACCTCTAACTATATACTACCAAAATACCACAGAGCAACCCATGTTGCTTACTTCACTATCAAAAAGAATTTTAATAATTTCCACAAAATCCTTAAATTTCTACAATACCCCCAGCAACACCCCCTCCTAGATGGTGATATCCATCCAAACCCTGGCCCCAATACTAACTATACCAATTACCTAGACAATTTATCATTGCCTGTGATCCCTACATTAACTAAACCACCTAATTCCCTCCTGATAGCTCACCTTAACATTCGAAGTATAAACAATAAAATTTCCCACCTGCATGCACTCCTAGAAGTGCACTCATTTGATATCCTCAGCCTTACAGAGACTTGGCTAAAACCATCCAGTCTGGACCAGGAAATTACCCCTCCTGGCTATAATATCCTTAGAAGTAACCGTAAAACCAAAAAAGGTGGAGGCATAGCCATTCTCTATAAATCTTATCTCAAAATATCCCCTTTAATGTGCTCCCATCTTTAGATACAAAGTCTGAAACCCTGATTGCTAAACTCCAAATCAACAACTCCAAATCTATCTATCTAATTTGCATGTATCTCCCCCGTGGTAACAATACCATTACTCTTGAAAATTTACTTAGTTACCTCTCTACCCAACTACCCCAGGAGACCATTGTACTGGGTGACTTTAACATCGACTGGTCCACCTGCAGTTCCCCTAACCCTACTAATCACATAAACCTCTTCGGATTCTCACAAATAATAACTACTCCTACTAGAATCCACAAACCTAGCAGTAAGGAAACCACACTTGACTGGATCCTTATTAATAGCCACCCTGAAACTTATATACCAGGAACCCTTCCTGACAATATCAGTGACCATATGCTTACCTACATTATTAGACAAAAAGTCCATATCCCAACTACTAATAATTTAAAAACCTCCCGTTCTAAAAAATTCTTTAATCCAGACAGCTTCCTAAATGAACTACAAGCTTGTGACTGGTCACCAATGACTCATCTTGAACTTGATGAAGCAGTGACCTACTTTAATAACAAATTTCTTCAAATCCTAGATTCTCATGCACCTTATCACTCTTCTAGAATAAGAACCAAATCTGCCCCATGGCTCACAAAACAAACTAGGCAAAAGATGCTCCTCAGAAATAAAATCTGGGCTAAATGAAGAGCCACCAAATGTCCATCAGATCCCCTCCACTTTAAACAGTTAAGAAATGCCACCAAGAAAGATATTCTTAGAGACAAAAAAGACTTCTACCTTCACCTCCAACAAACTAGTCAACAAACTCCAAAAAAATTTTGGTTAGGGATAAACAAACTTATTCAGCCAGGCCACTCTACTACTCCTGCCCCTGCAGGATTCAACCAGAATAACTCCAAAAAGATTCCTGATGCCTTTAATAACTACTTTACAGAAGCCATTCTAACCCTAGCCAATTCTTTATCTCCTTTTACTGCTTCCCCACTATTTATTTTATTTATTTATTTTACATTTGTTGATTTATACCACTAAATACCTCTAAGACTTCATCTCCTAGCTTTCAAATACAACCTGTACCTACATCTCTCATCTGTAAGCTCCTTCAAAAATTGAAACCTTGCACCCCTTCTGCTGACCGTCTCCCAAATGAATACCTATAAATTGCCAGAAAAGACATAGACTATCCCATCTCTATCCTTATCAATAGAACTATCTCAGAAGGCAAAATCCCTACCATATGGAAAATATCCCACATCATCCCTCTACATAAAGGTGGATCATCTATTGAGCTTTCTAACTTTCGACCTATTGCCGTACTCACCCCAATAGCTAAGATAATGGAAAAATGTATTCACAAGCAACTACTTAACCACCTTCTACAAAATAATTTACTGGCAAACTGCCAACACGGCTTCAGGCCATTCCTTAGCACAACGACTGCCCTGCTATCCTTCACAGACTCTATAAACAAAAATCGTAACAATAACTCTTTTTCCTCTGCGCTATTTATTGACCTGTCTAAAGCCTTTGATATGGTTAACCATAACTTACTTCTAGACAAACTGAAAGCCAATTCACTCAATCCACAAGCATTACAATGGTTTAGGTCTTATCTGGAAAACAGACAGCAAGCAGTACTTTGTAATAACAATCTGTCTACTTTACTTCCAGTAAATATTGGAGTACCCCAAGGCTCTATCCTAGGTCCCCTTCTTTTTTCCTTATTTATTAACGATCTACACATAGACATTCCACAAGCCACCTGCATTCAATATGCAGATGACTCTACTTTAATCTGTACAGCTGAGAACATAGCCTCTCTCCAGTCCCTCACCCAAACTGTTTTCCATAATGTTGAAAATTGGTTTATGCAACACTGCCTCCTCCTAAATCCCAAAAAAACAAAATTACTGCTTTTTACTCCAACTCATAAATTACCTCATCCATTCTTCTCAATAACCTCTAACAATGCTACCAACATAACCCCAGATACTACAACCCACCTACTAGGTGTAATGATAATCGCCTCAACTACGATGACCACATTAACTCCACTATAAAGTCTGTAATAAAAAACTTGGTACCCTCTATAGAATTAAACCCTTCCTTACCCCTTCTGCCAGAAAAACTATTGCCCAGACCCATCTTATTTCTACCCTTTTCTATGCCTCTGCTATATATACTAACCTATCTAAAAACAACCGTTCCAAACTTTCCACCTGTTATAATAGCATAGCGAGATTCATCACTTGCTCCCCCTTTAAAACTCACCACTGCCTCAACCTCAAACAACTGGGATGGCTAGAATTACAGAACCATATACTTTTTCAACAATTACTTATCACCCAAAAGATCCTATACCACCCCAACAACACCCCTATCCTCACTAATATGATTACACCATACAAAAATCTGGCTAAACTATGCTCTGCTAATAAGCTCTTAGCTTCCTCGATTAAATCTAACAACAAAGCTGGTGACTCACTTTTCTCGAACACAGCAGGTAAAAACTGGAATCAGCTTCCTTCTGAAATATCAACCCTTGCTTCTACTTCTCTATTTAAAAAAACATCTTAAAGAACATCTTAAAACTCACTGGCTTTGTCCATTCACCATGGCTACTACTACCTACTTGAAAACTAAAAAACTGCTTTCTCTTCACACCCCAAAAGGCACATCCCCTTACACTTCACTATTACATCTGTAACAGAGACTAATAATATTGCTTTTCTGTCATCTGCCTTTTTTCCTACCACACACATTGCCCTGTTCTCAACTTTGGTGGAAAATATGCTATAAAACTTTCTTTTATTTTTTTTTTTTTTTTTTCTCTCTTTTTCTCACCTTTTTCTTTTTACCTCTCATTTACACTCGGCATTCCTCTTTTAAAAATGTAATGTAAATTTTTTTATTGTAAAGTATTGTAATAAATTTTTGCTTGAAACACCTACCTGGTGTTTTCTTTGCTTCTTTTTTTAAAAAAAAAAAAAAAAAAAATTTTTTTTACTAGTTGTTTACTGTTAGTTTATACTACTTAGTACTTCTTTTGTAACACTGTGCAAACCCAGACTGATATCTCTTTCCCCTTCCTTCTCTCACTCCTTTCTCTAGTCCTCTGACCTAGGCCTCTAATTCTAGTCACTACACTTTCCTTCATAGTATGAGGATAAAATAAAAGGGTCTTCTCTTCTTTGGGTCTTGCTCAAACTTACTATTGTGTTTAGTATAATTTTTCTTTTGAAGAATGTTGCCTCTGTACTGTGATTTTACGTGTCTTTTTATATATTGTAAACTTTGTCACTGTTCATGCTTGGAGCTTTTCTCTCAGGGCCTCTGCTGAAAATGGATATATATATCCAGTTAGACTAGCCTGGTCAACAAATATAAAATAAAATAAAATGTTGTTTGCTGCATTATTTCCCTGTCAGAAGTGAGATGGTACTGCACCGTGTATGTCAGGTGACGTTACATTTGGGGACCAGCACTGTAAGTATTGCATAATGTGCATTTCTTTGTAAGGAATGAACAGCAGAGAAGAATGCAAAGCATCACTCATGCTGCATCTATGAACCATGACTGCATGTATTGCATGTTGCATTACTTCTCTGACTACTTTGTTGGAGCTGAGGGTTTAGTATATAATAAAGATCCTGGAAGCTACCCATAGGGTGATCATTGTGATTTCTACTCATCAACACCAGCCTCTTAATGTTAAGTATTCAATAGGCTAGAGATACCATGAGCAGACTCTAATGGAAATGTGAAGATAAATGGAAAAGGACATAGAAAATGAAGGTGTACATCTGAATATGAAAGAAAAATGCAGACTGAAAAGAAAACTAAAATAATAGAACAGACATGAACCACTAATAACTTCACGTTAGTTTACAATTGCGGATAAAAGGCCAGCACACATTTGTACACTGCTGGTAGTTTTTATAAAGCAGTTAATTTGTCAGTAAATGTCATAATATACATCTGTTTACAAAAGTGCATTTCTCATGGCCTTTAATTCATAATCAATGTGCTGTTAATGAAATATTTATGAAACTGCTTTCAAAATTCATTTTGTAATTAATGACTCCAGAAATGAAGAGAGAGAGATTACCACTTAAGCTTTATTAAAAATCCTTTGGCCAAGGCTATGAGCTGAAGAGGCACAACAGAGTCCTGTCATTATGAAGATGACATTTGCATGTTCATGGCATTAAAAAAATGCAAGCTACAGAAGTCTAGTAAAATATTTATTTTGTTCACAGCTGTCTTGGCACAGGAGTAATAACTTTTACAAATCACATAACTTCTGGCCATAGATTAAAATTGATGAAAAAAAAATTAAGCATGAATGTATTGATAATACTAATGAACAAGAACACTCGCCCATCTGCCTACTGAATAAACTACTTAAAACTTCAACAAGGTAAGTTTATTCCTCCCACAGGGAAGGCATTCTGACAAGATTCACCTAGATCTGCTGGCTAAAGTGATTTTCTCTGGGTTAATCCTTTGTACTGTCTTTCTCATAATCGGGTCTATATTATAATCTCGAATGTTCAATAGTTCTAATGCATAAACATCAAACTTTATGCATCGAACTATTAAATAATCAAAACTCAATAAAAATATTTGTTCATAGATTAGTACTAGGCTAACTGCCCTTGTGGACCATTTTTAAGCCTAGCCAATTATCCCATGTGAGAATCAAACCCGGCACCTTGTGTCTGCAAGGCAAACATCTTAACCATAATGACAACCTCCCATGTACAAAAAAAAAACTAACAAATGTAGGGATGGGGGCAAGCCACCCTGCACCCCCCACACCCCTGCTACTTAAATATATCAACCTCCCCCCCCTGCTTAAACCCATTAGGGTAAGTATTTGATGTTTAACATTTTTTTTATTTTTATTTTTGAAGTTACGGAACTTTGATAATATGGTGTCAACCATATTGTATTCGATGTTCCGTAACTTTGAGATTATAATATAGACCCCTCATAATCTATACTGAGTTACCTGCCTGAATGGTTCGTCTATACTAAGTCTTACTGCATGAATTTTATTTGTGAAGGGTGTTGGTGGTAATGGGTTTGGGACTATACAGGCTTCACTTTTATGTCCTGGAGACCACTGTTACTATTATTCTAACAAGCCTGTTGTTCAAGCAAAATTACTTCTACCTCAGTACTTACTATCACAGATAAGGCCGATGTAAAGCCACAGGAGCATTTATACTTGGGATGTTATAACTATTACAGTGATCAAATCACCCTAGTAGAGAGTATATACTAAGTTACTACTCATAAAACTGACAAAGGAACTGCTCAAAGTTAATTCACTCTCAGCCGGCGCTTACGGTAAGAACTACTTAGTGCAACAGCAGATGGATGGGGTAATGGTGCAGCGGTAGCATTGTCGCCTCACAGCAAAAGGTTCTCCAGTTCAATTCTTGGCTGGGGTGCCTTCTGTGTGGAGTCTGCATGTCCTCCCTGCGTTCATGTGGGTTTCCTCCGGTTACTCTGGTTTCCTCCCACATTACAAAGACATGCATCTGGAACGTTTCTCCCCAGGCCTCCACTGAAAATTGGGTTTGTTCCAAGTCAGACTTTCCCAGTTAATAAATAAAAAATAAAACAAACCCGAAGCAATACTTAATGGATACATTCTGATAATTTAAGTCAAAACTTCTATCACTGTGCAACCTACTGCAGATAATGGTTCAAAAATATTAGAAGAGGCTAAATTCTGAAGCAATCTGTTCTCAGCCAGAGAATAGAAGGTGACTTCAGAAGCACTCAATATTTTTCTTCTAGCAGCAGAAATTACTGTATGTAGAATTCCAAAACCATAAAGGATAGTAAGCTCAAATGCACTTTGCTATCAGCATTTGTTGCCAGGAATCACAAAGACAACACAAATCAACTAACACAAGGACAGGTCAGATATACTCCACTTCTTGCCTTTACCAGTAGCAACAACATACAGTGACTAATGACTGCAGAACTTAAGAATACTCTGGGTAGATTCATTTTGAATGAATGTTCAGTAGTCAGCACGGAACACTGGCTGTATGCATGTTTACAGATCATCGGAACCTGATGCTATTAGAATGTGTAGGGGTCAAAATACGGAATGTGGGACAATGCAGCATAATTCCAGTTTTATCTTCCGTAATCAGAATTCACTACATACAAATATGTGGGATAGTGCAGCATCATTCACTCTTGATCTTCTGTAATTAGAAGTCAATAGAAATGATGCTGAGTAAAGTCAAGTTTCTCACCGCAGATATTACTACTGCTAATGAAGTAGTAATATATCAACATGAAAGTTGACATCTATGGCAAACTTAGCCTCTCCTTGTCAAAGCAGTGCAAATGGAGCGTGCTAGACTTCCGGTTTATTCTGATTCCAGATTGTTCCAAAAGGAGACATTTACGGTGATGATAGACAAACAGAGAACACACTCTATGCCAGAAGACTTGTGAAGTGCCAGTATCATTGCTTAATTTGTGCCGTCACCTGAAAAAAAGAAAGGGGAGAGCCTGATGGAAACATTTAAGCAACCTGAGGATATTAATAATGTCTGAAAGACAGACTGAAGAATGCACAGGAATAAGTCAAGACATCAATGAAGAGAACGTGGGAAGTACTTAACTGAAAACATTAGGGAATCTCAAGAAAGCACAGAAAAAGGGCAGTTGTATGAAGGTTAAGAAAATTCTGTATTCTAATTAATTTGGGTTCAGTATCATATAAACTCAGGATATATAGCTTACCAAACCAGCAGGGAGAGAAGCAGATTAAATACATCTGCAGCATGATTAGAAAACACTCTAATGTAAACAGATGTTTACAGTGGTTCTGGTATTTTCCTGTAGAAAGTTACTATATAAGTGTCACATTTCTGAAATATCATAATTATGCTGCAGTCAATACACCCGCATCCTGTTATAGCACTAGTAGTGGGATATTATAATGCAACCTTAGCAATAGGTTCTACCCTTAAGGTCACTATCACCAGCTGCAGGCAGTCATAATCAGACACTTCAAGTTTCTCTCTCCTACTTCGAATCAGCAAAAGTAACTGTACTAATAATATCATTGTACTAAATCTGCATGTGCAGGTATGGGGGAGGGGTTCCTGCCTGTCTGCAGTATTCCTTCCCAGGAGAAGCCATTGTAGCCATAACAAATCAATAGTGGTAAACTGTGTGTGTGTGTGTGTGTGTGTGTGTGTGTGTGTGTGTGTGTGTGTGTCCGTGTGTAATGTGAAACTCTTGGCTATTGGTCCAATGTTCCTTTAACAAAACTCAATACTAGGTGTTACATGTGTAAATGTCTGTGAAAATAGTCTATATGTTGTCTGCACATTGAGTCCGGAGACAGAATTTCATTCAGTTTTTGCACTTATATGATTTCTGAATGACAATACAGTTCACTTTGACTGTGACTTTTGACTTTGATAAATACACAGATTTTCCAAGTCATGTGTGTGTTTTGGTAGGTTTACTGGGGTTTCCGACATACCGGTCTCATTTTCTTCTAGCAGAATATTCTGTTCTGACAGTAACTACGGGCGAACTCCTAGCAGTGCCTTCCTGCTTCATTCTGCCTGAAAAGAAAAACTAACTGTTACAAACAGTGTGGTAAATACAACCTGATGGAAGATGTCTTACTTCATTCATTCCCAGCAGAAGCCAGAGCAGCTTCTCTCAGTGATGCCGTGTCATGGATAAGTGTTTTGTTTTCTTTCCCAGTCTGTCCCAGTCAACGCCACTGTTATTAATGGTGTACTGACTCTAAATCATGGGGAACTCCTACACAAAAGTCCTATTCCTCACAGCAGATATTACTGCAGCTAACAAAGTAGTAATTATAGGTATGAGAGAGCACCTACTCCAATATTTGGAGCAGGTGTTTCCAAAGCTAATCATGCACTGACACTAACTTCAGGTGATCTTAAAAGTTACTCCTCCCATTCTCCCTGACCAGGACTCACTCTGGCTATGTGGTAGTACTAACCTTCATTTAAGCTATACACACTTGTCCCATCTTCCGTCTAGCAGAATACACTCTAGGTATCACTGCAGAAGTAGTACCTATGTGGATGGGGGATGATGGCTTCCATTCTCATCTAGCAGAAGTCACTGTTAGTGCAAGTTACAGTAACTGTACAAAGATGTAGAAACTCCTAGCTACCTGCCCAATTCCCTCCAAGCTGAAGTCACTGTTAGGGAATAGTATACTGAGGCTATCTATGTAGAAACTTTTGCCTATCTGTGTCACACTCTCTCTCCCAGTGGCAACCCCTGTATGAAAGAACAGTTAGAAGTAAACATATGTACGGCTCATATCATATGATGGGTATAGTATGTTCTTAGAAAAAATAAAAATAAAATGTCTGTAAATCTGCAGTCATTGATAAAACATTTGGTATATACTTTGGCTCATTTGCTCTTCAGGAAGTAAAAGTGCTACTAGAATTGTGTGTACTTTTTTGCTACAATGTCCAGCTCTCCACAAGCAGGTGTCAGTGTTTTTCTCATTAATGGAACACCATTTCTAAAAGGAACTCGTACAAATGTTGCCATTTTTTCCCAGTAAATGATAATTGTTACTAAAGCAAGGGGACAGAAGCAAGAAGTTGAATTTTGCAAGTAAATGCCTGAGAAGTTTGAAACAGAAGCAAATCAGGATGAATATTTAAATATATGCTCCCCACCCTTGCTACCTGCCAGCAGTTCAGCCCCATGATAGATAGCATCAGGTAAATTTCCAATGTAGATGGAAGTGAAATAAAGGAAATGTTGTGACGGGCTCTAATAAATTAGTTGAAAAGATGCTTTGTGTTGATAAAATCCTCCACCTTAAAAGATGACTCAGATTATATGAATTCCCTGAGGCATCTTATCTCCCCTACACTTCATGAAATCAGACATTCTTGTCATACAGACTCAATTTATTCCACTCGCTTCACTGTCACAGCAATGACAGGTAATTTATAGTAAATGTATAAATAACCGCTTAAAACAAAAACAGATTATATGGACTCTGTTTTGTCTTGGAGGGGAGAAACAAACGTAAATTAGATCATGAAAAAAAAAAATCTTGTTCATAAGTGAGGATTTAGAAAACATCTGACAAAAGTTTTTGCCTTTGTTTTTGGGCTTTGGATAGATACATTGAAACTGTAGAAGCTAAATGTTTACAATATTTCAGTGCGAGCCACATTACTGTCATGAAGTTTAATTAACTTGGAAAGAGAAAAAAAAAAACACTTGCAACAGTCAGTCACATGACACCAGAACTAAAGAGAGGCAACAAAGTTTTTTTTTTTTTAAACTTTGCCAGATAATATGAAACTTGCATTATATTTTATGTGGTTGATAAAACAGTGATTCAACTGTGCACGGATTAGATTACTTTGAATTACATACTGATACTGACAGTACAAACAAGCCTGCCTGTCTGGTCTGCCTTTTCATGTAAAGTTAGCACCCTCTCACTGTCTCCTCACCCATGTCACTCATTGCCTCATGTATACTGACAACCACCTGCAGGTCTTGCCCTCTCTAAGACCAAAAACACAGCCTCTATGGGACCAAATAACATCCCGGGCTGTGTTCTACATGGGTTAAAACAGGAATTAGAATAATCATTGGGCATGCTTTTCAATCACAGCCTAAGCACTGGCTTCATCTCAGCAGAATGGAAAACAACTACCCTCATCCTTTGCACAAAGGGTGTGCATCCATGGACTCCCATTAGTCTGACCAGCCTTATCTGCAAGGCCATGGAACGAAGCATCATGGACCTTAATAACAAATTTATAGGAAATCTCCAAATGCTCGACCCCACCCAGTTTGGATTTGTCAAGGGGAGATCGTGACTGTTAAACTTGGTGGACTTCTTAGACACAATCATCAAAGCCTTAGACAAGGAGAAATCTGTGCATACAGTGTACCTAGACTTAGCCAAGGCCTTTGACTCAATCCCCCACTCAGGCATCATTGATAAACTCAACCAGCTGGGTATCAACCCATATATTGTCAGGTGATTTGCAAAGTGGCTCATTGACAGAACTCATACAGTCAAATTAGGGGACTCCACCTCCTGCAGAAGACCCATAATGAGTAATATTCCACAGGCATCAGTTCTGGCACCCCTACTGTTTGGAATCTACTTCTCCAAAGTACAGGCTAAAACTAAAGGACTGTGGCTGACAAAGTTTGCTGATGACTGCAAACTGTGAACAATCACTGAAACCCCTAGCAATGTCAACATCTTGTAAGAAGGTCATACACAGACTAATGACTGGTGAGAAATTCATGGTCTTTAACTTAATGCAAAAAATGCATTATTATCCCTTTCGGCAAGGGTGATGTTCTTGTAAACTGCCACATCAATAGCAGTACCCTAAGCACACAGTCAGTGGTGACAGATCTGAGCACACAGATTGACAGCAACCTTAACTTCAATCACCATGTCTCCACAGTAGTAAGAAGGGTATTTTATATTGCTCATCTCATAAGTAAGAGCATTGCCTCCAGAAAAAAAAGAGGTTATAACCCCCCCCTGTACTCTTCCCTCATCAGGCCAGTAATAGAGTACAGCACTCTCTTTGGTATGTTCCTTTCCAAATACCTGCAGCAATTGGAGAGACCACAAAGGCTCTTTACAAAGAAAATTCAGGGTCTTCAAGATCTGTCTTATGCGGACAGACTGAACTCATTGTCACTTTATTCTGTGTCACACAGACTGCTCAGAAGTGACCTGTGCCTTGCATATAGAGCAATCTTTGGCCCAGCTTTAACGGAAATGTTGCACGTTTGCAAGTCAAATGGCACATGGGTCACTCACTCGAGTTGTGTGATATGAAGATGCCAAACAACACTGGACCCAGGAATGACTCTTGTGGTACTCCACTCATGGTGTTTCTATTTGGCAGTCCCCTCACCATCATCTTTTTTCCCCTAGTGCTCAGTCAGTGTTTCAGCTACTTTTTTTCCGGCTCCAAGTACCTTTACATTTCTTACCTATTTCCTGCATGTGCTTGAAAAAAGTTATTTTTAGGAATTTAGATAATAAGTCTATTTACCATCTTCCATTTCATCAGCATAATGAGCTACAGATCAAGTTGGACTAAGATGACCTTTTGGCCACATACATTTTTTGGCCCATATACGTTTGACTATTTACTTCTAGGAAACCATCTAGCATTTCCTTCATTATCTGTTCCCATTTATCACATTATTCTTCCTGCTACTGAAATTAAGCCTGCAGTCTACAGCTCCCTGGGTAACTGCTTGTGCTCTCTGTAGACTGTGAGAGCACAAGAACTTACCCAGGGAGCTGTGGATAGACTTCTGTCACTGGATCTTTGAGCTCATCTACCAACCTTCTCAGGATCCTCAGAGGTATACCATCAAGGAACTATACCCGTGGTTTACTTGCTGTGTGACATCTGTTAGCTCTCAACCCAACTCATTCCCCTACTTTGCCTTCTGCACATACTTTCTATGAAGATTAAATCAAATAATAAAGAATTTGTGACTTGTAAACATCCTCAGTGTAATTTCTGCCATGCTCTGAATCTCTTGTTTTTTATATTCCATTATTAATCTATGCCCATAACTTTTGGAGCACTGTTTCCTTTTCTCTGACATCTTTCACTTCCCTTGAGAGCAGCATTGGTACTGTCATCAGGCTTACTCCTTATACCTTTTACCTTGCTCAGAGCTGCTTGTAATCTTCCTTTAGTCCAAATCGACAGGTTGTCTGTTCCCCTTCCACTTTGTAACAGCCCCATAACTTGCTCCTCTTCCTCATCCTTTGTGTTCTCCTTCCCTGATGTGGAACATATGGTGGAGTGGGAGTCCAGATAATCAGAGTACTCTAGTGCAAAAAGAGTTCAAATGCAGAACACCAAAGACGGTGTGCTTATTATCAGGTGTGACCCAGGGAAAGACAGACATTGCACATGATAGATAGTCTTTTAACATAATCTGTCATGTGACTCATTCGGACTATTGTTTCCTTGCTACGGTAATGTTCCATTCCTAGGCTCTCAGGATTATATTATATTAAGCTGTACTAAAGGAAAGGTAAGTGACACACAGATGCAATAAACTACTAGAACTAGTTTTAAAGAGATCTGACAGCAAAGTAAACAAAACATAATTCTACAGACATTAAATTTCTGTTTGCAGGGGGGCATGCTTTTTGCAACCCTGTTTGTTTGCTGACTGTTCCTTATGAACAATCACCTACTTCTTTGACCCAATCATCTCCCACCAGGCCTTCCCTCCTACCATTCTTTTCTTCTTGTTTTCATCTTGTTTCATGGATGATTTTGTTGAATCATCAAAAATTGGAACTGCGTCCTCCTTCTACTTTTTCTTCTATCTTGCATCTACTACCTTTGCCTTGTCTCCATTTATGGCCTGGTAACTCCTTAACTGTCCCAAGCCGTTGTTAGGGTTATTGTTAGCTTTTGTTTGATCTGTTCTTTTACCCTGCCCTGATGTCCTGCTCTGCTCACAGCATTCTACTATGTCCCATCATCCATGTAAATGCCTCTCTGCAGTTGGATACTCTGGTATTTGGACTCTGCTAACTTACACCTGCACTGTGAGCTTCCTATATGTTTTAGAGTTGGAACTGCAAAATATTAAATTACATTTCAGACATTTGATTTGAGATATTCTGGAATAAACTGCACACCATGCTCTTTAACCTCAGATATTTGCTTTATTTTTTAGCCCTACGGCCCTATTGACTACCATGTTTAGAATGACTATGATTTTTGCAATTATTGGGGCATACTAATTGCTGTGAATGATTTGAGAAATTTTGGACAGTCCATCTCCATTGTCCTTGGCATGATCTTTTTGGCAAGACAGAAATGTTACTTGGACTGAGAACTTCAGAATACAAGTGTTATTTTGCTGAAAATCTGTATTTGTTCCTTCCAGTAATGTATATTGTGCTTGTCATGTGACAGTTCAAGGATTATTCTGCATCCATTTTTCTTATATTGCCACTGGCATAAAGTAATGACTGTGAGTTGCATTTTCTTTTAGATGAAGGGTGGAACCATGTGAATATGTTCTTCTTTTTCTGTGCTTCTCTAAGGTAGACAGCTTAACCATTACACCAACCTCCCATCCCACAGATTAGTACTAAGCTAACTGCCCTTGTGGGACATTTTAAGCCAAGCTAATTATCCCCATGTAAGAATCAAACCTTATACCATGTGTCTCTAAAGTAAACAACCATTCTCATACCGGGAGTCAAACCCAGGCCATCTGGGTGAAAACCATGAATCTTAACCACTAGACCATATGGGGCATCCAAAAAAACTCAACTTGTATCAAGATTGTATCACCCCAGGTGGAACTTGAACTCAAAATTCTGGGCTTAAGAGGCCAATGCCTCATCCATAGGCCAATAGGGCCTGACAGGGGCTTAACCATCATATGACCTGAATTTGGATCTGAAATGGTTCTGCTAGCATCCTAACAGACAGTCGACTTTTTTGTTTAAGTGTGATGTGTAATATTTACTTATTTTAATTTCATTTGCATTTATCCTTTTGTTGACCTCGTTAGCCCCACTAGGCT
The DNA here is from genome assembly GCF_019279795.1 of Protopterus annectens. NCBI lineage: Eukaryota > Metazoa > Chordata > Ceratodontiformes > Protopteridae > Protopterus > Protopterus annectens. The sequence goes on from NC_056733.1 coordinate 1,454,472,135, forward strand.
AGCAGCCTCTTTTCAAGGCACATCCAAGGTGGAATTTATATGGCTAGGAAAAATTTGTCCAGGGCATCAGGGAACTTCCTCTACTCTTTTTAATAGGTACAGTGGGATCCTTTAAACCCACCTGAGCTACCACCAGCTAAACAGATGGGATCATTAATAATGCATCTAAAGGATGAGTGATTCAGGAATGCAACACCCTCCTTATGCAATACCGCATTGTCAGGAGTCCATCTACCAGGTGAGCTTGCTGTTGTGTCACTGACAATGCATTTACATGTTGTAATATGCTCCTTTCCATCATATATGGGAAGACATTTTCATTTACCCAGTACTTCATTAAAAGACCACAGTTACTTCAGCAATTGGTTCCAGTGCTCACAAAGTTGGTTATGGCAAACATGTCTCATGCTACTCAAGCCAAGTATGCTTATTTGTATGAGTGTATGAGAGGGATCTTAAATGCTATAACACCCATGGCTGTTCTACCTTTCCCTTAGCGATGTGCTCATAGTCAACAAGAGAAAATAAAAACCGAGAAACATTTCGCAAAATTGAAAGTCATGGATTACAAACAATAAAGGACAGAGAAATGATTTATGGATCTGCCTTTGCAAGATGCATATCTGACAAAAAACACATACTAAATGGGCTTACAGGTTTAAAATAATGAGTGAAGTAAAGTACAGTGCTTGGTTTTCTGGTGTGGTTCCTAGCTTGGGACCTTTCTGTGCAGATATGTATTACTGTGTTTTTACAGCTTCACATCACAGTGTCCAGTTTCTTTCAACATTCCAAAGATCTGAAAGTACATGACTTGATAATATTCAAAATGGTTCTAGGTGCGTGTGTGTGTGTGTGTGTGTGTGTGTGTGTGTGTGTGTGTGTGTGTGTGTGTGTGTGTGTGTGTGTGTGTGTGTATTAGGGGTGTGCTTGCCCTTTGATAGTCAGATATTATCCAATGGGTAGAACACTCACACTTTCAGGTGCAGGAGGGGAAAATTGATCACTGTGGTAGTAAATCAGCAGAGATAAGGTGGCGCATAAGTGCATAGGCAGGATTCAAAATGCCTACTGTGATTAAGAACCTGGAAGCACAGAAGGTAGTTGAGTGTATAACATACAATTTTGATGGCAGTGTACTACATACATTATGGAACAAATCACGCAAGCAGTACATGGCATATCATTCGGTCTTTGTATAAGATCAAGAACTTACAGTGTACTGCACACATTATTGAACAAATCACACAAGCAGTACATGGCATATCATTTGGTGTATGAGGTCAAGAACTTACAGTGTACTACATACATTATGGAACAAATCACACAAGCAGTACATGGCATATCATTCATTCTTTGTATGAGGTCAAGAACTTAACAGTACTATACACATTATGGAACAAATCATACAAGCAGTACATGGCATATCATTCATTCTTTGTATGAGGTCAAGAACTTAACAGTGTGCTAAACACATTATGGAACAAATCACACAAGCAGTACATGGCATATCATTCGGTCTTTGTATGAAGTCAAGAACTTACAGTGCACTACACACATTATGGAACAACTCACACCAGCAGTATATGGCATATCATTCAGTCTTTGTATGAGGTCAAGAACTTTCAGTGTACTACACATATTATGGAACAAATCACACAAGCAGTATATGGCATATCATTCGGTTTTTGTATGAGGTCAAGAACTTACAGTGTTATACACACATTATGGAACAAATCACCCAAGCAGTACATGGCATATCATTCAGTCTTTGTATGAGGTCTAGAACCTACAGTGTACTATACATATTATGGAACAAATCACACAAGCAGTACATGGCATATCATTCAGTCTTTGTATGAAGTCACGAACTTACAGTGTACTACACACATTATGGAACAAATCACACAAGCAGTACATGGCATATCATTAGGTCTTTATATGAGACAAAAACTTAGTGTAAATCTTCATCAGAAAAGGCATTCAAAATGTGGTTATCACTGCATTTTTGTATTTGCTTTAGAGTTAGATCTGAGTGGGAAAATCTGAGTAGAAACATTCATATAAAGCTTAAATATTAGAAAGATGGTTCTGACCAGAGGTGAGACATTTAATTTGTTTACAATGAGAAAACACTTAGGGAGAACAGTTAATAGTATGAGTACAGACATAAAAAAATGATGGGAAAATGATCATCATCAATTATTTATCTGTTTATGGTGCTACTTATGTTTTTTGTGAAAACAGTCTGTCTTCATGAAGTCCATGTATATACAAATATATCTGAAAAGACTACCTGACTTAAAGTTACTGCAAGTAGTGTCCATAATATAAAAACTTCATTAGTGCCCGATAGGTTCATAGGTTCACAGGTTCATAGGTTGGTACTAGGCTATCGACCCTAGGGCCTATACAAGCCTAGCCATAACAATTCCCTGGCTATTTCTTCCCACAGTATTTACTTCCTTGGACCCCTGTCTAGCAGGGTGTTTGACATGATCCCCGGGGTGAATTTCCTATCTCCCATCCAATCATCAAAGTTCCTTTTGAAGAGGGCCAAAGAGGTGCTCTGCTTGACATGTATGGGCAGTCTATTCCAGAGTTTGGGGAGTCTCTGGGTTAGGAACCTATCCCTCCAGTATGTTTTGTTCATTGTAATGACAAGGTTTAGATCCCTGGAGCATGTGTCTCTGAGTGATTGGGATTTCTTTAAGTGTAGCATGTCCAACAGCTCTGGGTTTGACATGGCCTTGTAGGTTAAGCAGAGATTGCCTTTGAGTAGACGATATGTGACAGAGTATAGGTGGAGTTTTTGTAGATGGTCAGCATAGGGCATATGCTTTAGGCCTGTGATTCTTTTAGTGAGGTATTTCTGTGGCCTTTCCAGTTGTTGCCAATGTCTTAAGAGGTACATACCAAATGGGGTATTGTATTCTATAATGGGTATAATGAGGGATGAGTACAGTGGGACAATGACAGCCTTTTTTCTGGATGAAAAGCCCTTAGTGATGAGGTGTGCCACATAGAAGGATTTCCTGACTGGTGTGACAATGTGGTTATCGAAGTTGAGACCACTGTCCACCTGTGTCCCTAAGTCTCTTATCACACTTTCAGTGTTTAGTGTACTGCCACCTATGTGCTTATTCACGGGTACATGTTTTTTCCCAAAGGGGATAACTATACATTTCTTGGCATTGAGCTTGAGCCCATGGCTCTGGCACCAAGCATCTGTTTCTCTAAGGCCCTTTTGTAGAATATCCACATCATTTAGGGATTCGATAATTGTTCCCAGTTTGCAGTCATCTGTGAACTTTGTTAGCCAGAGTCCCTTAGGGTTGGCCTGTACTTCAGAGAAGTAGATGTCAAACAAGAGCGGTCCCAGGACTGAACCCTGAGGTACTCCACTTGTCACTTGTCTAGAGCTGGATTTGGAGTTGGCTACTTTTACAGTGTGGGTTCTGTCAGTAAGCCAGTTGGCAACCCATCGAGTGATGTAGTGATTAATGCCCAGCTATGTAAGTTTATCTATGATTCCAGAGTGGGGGATGGTGTTGAAGGCCTTGGCGAGGTCCAGATAAGCTGTGTAGACCACCTTACCCTTGTCCACGGCTCTGGAGACTGATTCAAAGAAGTCAATCAGGTTCAGGAGACAAGATCAGCCCTTCACAAACCCAAACTGTGTGGGGTCCAGTGTTTGAAGGTTGCCAATGTCTCTGTTTATAAGTTCCATGATAATACATTCCATGGCCTTAAAGATCAGTATTGTCAGACTGATAGGGCTGTAGTTCCCGGGATCCAAGATGGATCCCCCCTTGTGGAGTGGGATAACTGTAGCTTTGTACCACTCAGTGGGCATGAAGCCTGAGGTGAGGCTTTGATTAAGCATGACATTTAAGTGAGGTGCCAGTTCATTTTGTAGTTCATGTAGTACACAGCCTGGGGTGTCGTCTGGTTCCATGGATGCTGTATTCTTAGCTTTGAAGAGTGTGTTTTTTACCTGTGTGAAAGTTATTACTAGAATTTGGCAATCTTTTGGTATTGAGATGGGCCCTTTAGGGGGTGAGAGGGGGGTGAAGTTTGCACTGAATCGATCTGTCAAGATATTGGCAATATCCTTGGGATCAGTATATTTAATCCCATTCTGTTGTAACTCAGAGCATATCTGAGCATTGCCAGTTAGATTCTTGACATAGCTATAGAATGCCTTTTGGTTTTCTTTGGAATCTTTGGCAATTTTATTTTCATAACTAGCTTTGGAGGATTTTATGAGGGGTCTCAGCTTCTTACTAAGGCTGGTAAGTGTGTTTTTTGCATCCTGGGATTTTCCTCTTTTCTACAACAGTTTCTTCCTTTTGTTGTAAAGTTTTTTATGGCAAGGGACCACGAGATTGGCTTTCTTTTTTGGGGGGAGAGCATCTTGGTTCTATTGGGGATGGCACGATTCATGCACATGTGGATGTGCTCATACAGTGCCTTAGTGTAGGATTCAGCAGTCGAACTTTCAGTTCCTGTCTGCATGGGTGCCATGAAGTTTGTCACTTCTGAATTGAGTAGCATGAAGTTGGCTTTGGAAAAGTTTTTTATGGAGGTTTCCTTACTGGGGGTGGGGGTGGGATGTGGATGTCAAGGGTGATTAGCTTATGGTCAGACCTGACCAATGTGGGGGTGACCATAGGTGTGGAGCATTGATTTCCCATGTTGGTAATGACCAGGTCTAGGATATTGGAGCCCCTGGTGGGACTAAGGATTAGTTGATCCAGGGCATTGGAATTTATGAATTCCAAGAACCGTTGGGCAAAGGTGTTTGTACACGAGGTATCCTGCTATAAATCTGCTCTGCAAATCTCACCTCACAGAGTAAAGATTTGAAGGAATTCTAATAAATCATACCATCAAATGTTCAGATACTGAGATACAAGTATAAGGTCAAGGCCTCCTGCTAAGCTGCAAAATGTTTTGTAACAAGGACAGCACACCAAAACCAAGTCTGCATGTTAAGGATCAGAAAAGAAACATGGATATATATTCAAGTGGTCATTCAACTGTGGCATTCTTCATTGTGTTCACGCATCCCATAGCACTAGGTGATAGGTGAATGCCAGCCATAACGTACTTCAAGAACTGTAAATAAAGAACCTGCTGGCTGAAACACGCATTATAAATACAAGCAGAGCATAATGCAAGTTAAACAAAATAAACAAATAAAGGAATAAAACAAAAGTATATACTACAGGTAAATATGTGTATTTCTTAAAACATTCTGAGCCTTGAGACATTTACAGTGCAATGTAAGAATGTGCGGACCACCTTCTACCTGCTAAACAGCACAAGAACACAAATGGAACTGTGTTTCCTGCAGTTGTTTACAATGGCTATTAGTCTGAAAGCTAGAAGTGTGCAGTTTACTGAATAAACTGTGCATGTTCAAATATGTCAGTTGTCAAGGATACCCTCTCGGTTCACACAACACTTGAGTCAATTGGTAAATGTAATTTCCGTCTTTATCTCACATTTGTTGAAGCTGAACACCTCTGACCTCAAGTGTTAAAATTCCGAACACTTTTATCTGAAACAACTTTGTATAGTCATGCTGCCTGTCTCATCTCTTCCATTTTCTTTTTCTTTGTCATTCATATGTTAGCTGTGTAATCCCACTAAACATAAGAGTCTGTTCCAGCAATAACACAGAACCATGGCTTAGTTAACTGTCATGCTCAGTGACATACAGTTTGTAAGAGAAGTTTAAAGGATCAAACATAGGACTCTCCATTAAACACGGATGTTAAGATCAGGGAACTTTTTAAATGAGAAAATACATCATAATGTGGCACATGAGCTTAAATCTGTCTGTGCATTTTTATATATAAATATAACATTGTATTTTATTACTGTAAGAAGATTTGGTGCATTTAGAAAGAATACAAAATCTTCTGTAAGGTGCATTAGTAGACAGGATAATACTACTTATGATGAAAAATGCAATATTAGAGTCTTTATTAATTACAGATTATACATGGAGTCCTGGTGGTGCTGCAGTAGCATTGTCACCTCACAGTAAGATGCTGTCCGATTTGATTCTCAGCTAGAGCATCTTTTGCGTCGAGACATGCGTGAATGGGTGTACCTTCATTGAAGGTTGTGCATCAGGACTGGTAACTCGGCATGTAAAAATCAACTACCAATCATTAGTGGACCGGAGTTCCGCTGTGGCGACCCCTAACCGGGAAAAGCCAAAAGACACAACAACAACGTGGAGTCCTATATTAGCTTTATAGACTCTGCAAGGTACTTCCTGTTGCTCCTTGAGGAATGCATCCCTTCTTCCACAAAAGAGGTCCCCTACTATTAACAACTAGATGTTAATCCATCCAAGAGAAGCATAATCTTTTCCAAGAGAAATTTCCAGCAAGATTTACAAAACTGTGAAATATCCTTCCAGATATACAGATAACCTTCAGAATTTCAAAGGCCAGACTTGAGGATTACACGGTTAATTGTGGGATAACAGGCCCATACCAGCGTGAATTTTAAGCTTATGACATGAAATCATGAAACTATGACTGAAGGAAGAAATTCATTAACAGTTGACAGCCTTAATCCTCCATGCTAAACCTGGATCATTGGAGTAGTGTGATGGAGACCTGACTGTAGCATAGGTATCCTTGGTTTATTTAGTGGTCCCGGCATAGAAGGAGAAGTGAAGGAGCACAGCTTGCTTGTTACTTACAAAGAGTGGGGAGAGTAGCGTTCATTTAGGGGGGACAAAGGGAAGATGACACTTTCATGGTGGAGAATAGGGGAAACTACTTCATGTGCTTCAGGGCTGCATGAATGGAAGGGAGGGGTAACTTTTGCAACCAGCCTTTTTCGTGGTTCTTCCCCTCCACTAATGCCAAATGCTGTTGTGAGATTTGGCCACAAAAAACAAAACAAACAAAAAAAAATCATGAAACACCCTGATGTCTGTCAGAATGATGGCTAATCCCTGTCAACCCTTACTCAGCTGATGGGAAAAGGGGCTAATGATTGTCAGGCAGCAGAGGCAAAGTGAAAAAAAACATCCATGCTATTATGGCCAGAATTCATACTCTTAAGTGAAAATTTGAATATATTATCCGATAAATGCATCTCAGCAATCCATACTGCTAAAATATAGAAATAAATATTAGTTTTAAGTATACTTTTCCTGGATGAATAACTCCTATTACGGAATATCTCACTGTAGGAATTTTATTATATGATTTATCAAATCAAGGTATTACTCCATCACTGAACACAGCTCTAAGCACTTAATAAAATGTTTACAAATAAACTGTACTTGTGAACAATATATATAGCATTTATGATCACCATTTTTGCAGTGCAATTTTAACAGGGGAGGCAGGGCAATCTCTACCAAACATTGATTACTGGTGTTTGATATATAAAGAGAAAATCCTCTTCATACCACATATTCACATTAGAATGGATTCCAGATTATATGTCTAACACTGTTAACTCTATAACGTGAATAAACATGAAAGAAAAAAGAGTTTTATCAATGTACAGTTTCTACTTGCTCAAGTTAACCCTTGCGCACTTAATGTGTTATTCTAAGAAAAGTTCATAAATCAGTGTCGCATTATGCTCTTAAACAATCTTTTAAAAAATTCAAATAAATGTCTGCACTTGAGTCCCAGTCACTCCTCAGGTAAAAATTATAAACTGACAACTCATAACCTCACCTGCAGCTGACACTTTCAAAGGTCCCCGTACTGAGAGTGATAGTCATTTGTGGTCAGTCAGTTGCCTGATCTTTCTTCTATTAATATAACCTATGGGTTTCTACAGGGCAGAAATACAAGGAAAATCAGGTACGTTATGCAAAACTAAAGAACTGTACCTGATTTTCCTTGTATTTCTGCACTGTCTCTCTCATAGCTCCGAACAGTCTGAATTTCAAACTTTTTTAAAATAAATAAAGAAAGAAAGAAAGAAAGAAACAAACAAACAAACAATGGAGATTTTCCTTTCTCAGTTGCTTCCTTTCCAAAGCACTGATGTACTGCATAAGTGTGGGAACGTAAGTCACATACACATGCACAGTACATCCAAAAAGTCCTATGATACCACAATAAAGTGGAAGAACACCATGGCACTGTTATGCAAAGACATTATTTAAGAAATGTAAGTAACTTTTTCCTTAAATAATGTAATTGTATAATAGCGATAACCCATGACTGGATGTGGGTACTGCTGGATTTATCCAAGGATGGCTTTGTTTGGCCACTCAGGCTTTTCCCTCATGACCAAATCACACCAACCATGGGTAAATCCAGCATTAACCACACCCAGTCATGGGTTATTGCTATATGTCACCATAGGAATTTCACACAGCAATATTTCTGTTTATAATGTCTTTATGCTTTCATAATACATAAAAACACTTAACCTACTATCTTTTAGTTATAGCTGTAATCACGTGTTCATAAGTAGCCTGATTTAATCTTCCAACCCATTCAGATCATACTGGTGTGTGCTTGATGTAAATACAACAACCTTCCTTGACATAATCCACTGGTTGTCTGTGAGCTTCAGTTGTGCTGACTGGCCACTAAAAATACGTCTTCTTTTGAAGTGACAAATATCCCTCACTTTAACTTTCCTTTTTTGCAGTTGGACTCATTGTCTCTCTGTTTGTCTTCTCTTCTTTTCATCACAGTCATTATTTGGTACTGCCTTATTGCCTCTTCTTTGGAGTGCCTTACCTTTCAACTACAGGCCTTTCTAAAACCTCTCTAGTTTTATTCTCAACTACCATGACCCAGACAACAGTGCATTGTGCCGATTCCTGAGGGCTTCCATGCCTTCTCCCCTATTTAAGTCACTTACTTATTGGGTACTCCTTGTGGTTACTGTTGTAGGGACTTCTCCCTTTAAGGGACTTTGGTGACTGTGGCATCAGTGGCCATGTGCTGGTATGGTTTTGCTGGCACAGACTGTCAGATTATTGTTAGTTTGGATTGGATTACTGTACTACTGGAAGGCTGACACCACAAGTTCAGAGTGTACCAGAACATATAAATAAAATGTTGTGGGATGTTGGCTTATCCTTCATTGTAAGTTCTTGCGATTTGGAATAAATGGAGTCAGTGAAGACAGTTATGCTCAAGTGCCAAACCTCAGAGTGAAAGAGAGTTTTGTGATGAGCCGCCCTTATGTCATATTTTATTTTCCTACCACAGGGGTTAAACTGTACCAGAAGTCATCCCTGCTCATATTTCCTAATGTTATCTCTACTAACAGCATAAAGTTGCAAGGTATTCTCCATATACTACTACATCAACTAACACAACACTGAATGGTTACTACCACTCCCTTTCTGCAAGAGCACACTGGATTCCTCATTCTTCCTTGCTAGAGAAGGAGACACATTATAAGCGTATATTTCTTCTACACCCAGCTGACAGTACAGTTAACTAGGCTATTTACCCAGTCTAGGTCAATGACGACAGACAAAAGAGAAAAAAATATCTCCAGTGGAGAGTCTCACCTTTGTTTAAATGCATTCCAGAAGTAGGGTGCAGCCAAAAATCTAAATTAAAGCAGTGAGTTACAACAGCAAAAATATTATAAAACAAAAAACAAAAACAGTATATATCAGAATATGATTCTGCAGATGACACTGTTACAGAACAAATGAAGTCACAAGACTGGAAAACCTCCCTTATCAGTCTCAACAAAAAGCTGAGATCTCTTATGAAATCCTCTAAAGCCAGTTATGAAGGCAGAATTGTGGCTGACACTAAAAACAACCACAAAGCCTTCTATAGCTGTATCAAAAACCTCCAAGGCAATACCCTCATTTGCTCTGAGTTATTGCACAATGGCACCTCCTATACTGAGCCAATAGATATAGCCAACATACCGGCCAACAGATTTAGTGCCAACTTTACCCCCCCCCCCCAAGGGACCTATCACAATACCAGAAGAAAGCCTGGCACCCACCATTTCTGTGGCACAGGTAAAAGCTGCATTGTCCAAAGCCAAGAATGCAGCATCCATGGGACCTGATAATATCCCCGGCTGCATCCTATATTAGCTACAAAACAAACCGGCACCAAACTGTGTGCCCTGTTCAATCACAACCTTACCTCCGGCTATGTCCTTAATGAATAGTGCACTCCATAAAGGGGGAGCAACTACAAACCCTGGAAACTATCACCCTATTAGCCTGATGAGTCTGGTATGCAAAGCTATGAAGTGCATCATTATGGACCTGCTTAACAAAGATAGAGGCAATCTCCAACCTCTTGACCCCACACAGTTTGGCTTTGTCAAGGGGAGATCCTGCCTGCTGAACTTGGTTGACTTCTTTGAGGCAGTCACTGAGGCTGTGGATGAGGGTAAGGCAGTGTATACAGCCTACCTTGACCTGGCTAAGCCCTTTCATACCATTCCCCACTCAGGTATCATTGATAAACTCCCCAAACTAGCATCAATCCTTACATCACTAGGACGGTTGCAAACTGGCTCACAGACAGGACCCACAGAGTGAAAGTTGCAGATTCCAAGTCATACAGTTGACCAGTGGGTCTATATTATATTAGTGAATGCACTGAATTGTGAATGCTATATAATCAACCCACAATCCTCGAAAATCCAAAATGTCGAACACATGGATCAGCGATTTTTTTTTTCCCAGGGAAAAAAAAAATTGTTGATCCATAAAAAAAAAAAAAAAAATCCAAACACAAAATAAAGTGGGGGGCTTCGTCCACCACACCCCCCGATGTAGGGGGCTGTGCTCCCCACACCCCCCTACTTAAATATACCAACTCCGAGATCACACCACATTGGAGAAATGACAAAGTCCTGATAATGGTCCAGTGAAACAAATTGCTGTTCCGTGCTTTCGGAATTTTGGCATTTCATATAATGACGTTCAACGAAACAGTGTTCACAATTTAATGCATTCACTAAAATAATTGGAACCCGACCAGTCACGAGTGGAGTCCCACAGGGCTCAGTCCTGGGCCCTCTCCTGTTTGGCATCTACTTCTCAGAAGTCCAGGCCAACAGAGAAGAACTCTGGCTGACCAAGTTTGCTGATGACTGCAAGATAGAAGTCATTATCAACTCCCAAAGTGATGCAGACATCCTACAAAAGGGCCTCTCTGAGACCAGTGACTGGTGTCAGAATCATGCCCTGAAGCTTAACACCAAAAAATGCATTATTATTCCCTTTGGAAAAAACTCAGTTCCCACGAATTGCCTTATTGATGGGAGCCTACTGAACAATGAAGGGGCCATAAGAGATCTAGGCACCCAGGTCAACAGCCAGCTCACCTTCAACCACCACATTGCCACTGTCATCAGAAAGTCTTCTACGTGGCACATCTTATAACCAAAGGTTTTGCATCCAGGAAGAAAAGGTCATCATCCCTCTCTACTCATCCCTCATTAGACCAGTCATCGAATATAACACCCCGTTTGTCATGTACATGGCCAGACACCTACAACAGCTGGAGAGGCTACAAAAGTACGTCACAAAAAGGATCCTAGGCCTTAAACACGTCTTACATGGACAGACTCAAGAAACTTCAGCTGTCCCCGGTCTCTTATTGTCTACTTAGAGGTGATCTCTGCTTGAATTACAAAGCCATGTCTGACCCAGCCCTACTTGAAATGCTACACCTAAAGAAATCCCAATTCCCCGCACCACATGCTCCAGAGATCACAACCTCATTACCACAATTAACAGAACACAGTGGAGGGACAGGTTCATCTCCCAAAGTCTGCCCATACTCTGAAATAAGCTTCCCATTAATGTCAAGCAGAGCACCTTGCTGGCCCTCTTCAAGAGAAATTTTGATGCATAGATGGGTAACAGAACGTTCACCCCAGGGATCACTCCGTTTGCCCTACTGGATTGGGGCACTGTGAACTAACATCAGGTGGCACAGTGCCTAGGCAATTTTTTTGGGCAAGGCCTGTAAAGGCTCCAGAGCCATTAGCCTAGTAGAAAACTATGAACCTCTGAACACATTTTTGTCAAAAACTATGCATTGAGACAAATGTCTCCTAGAAAACAAGCCAAAAGCAAGACCCAAGCATTGATAACTACAGGAAACATACAATTAATGTCTCTTATGCTGCTGCTTTGTCAAAATATCTCCCCATATCTTCACTTATTCATTCTCCTACAAAAGTTAGAGACCACTGCAGCACCACAAACCGTGGCATGTCACTTTACACTACATGCATTTCAGAGACAAAACATCCTCAGTGTAGATTCTGTCTTACTGATACTCTACATATTGTCCAAGTCCTATCTTTGGATTGTGTACAATTCCCCAACTATAGAACCAACCTTTAAAATTTTATGACCCAGTTTAGAGACATCATACACTTCACCATAGTAATGGATAACTATATTTATAATTTAATAATAAAAGAAGTGGAAGGCTGATATAAACTTAAATAATTATTTTCCTTTCTTCTTTTTCCCCCCCAAAAATCCACAAACAAAATATATACTATATATTACTGTGCTTCTTCACTGAGCCACAGTTTGTACTCGATATTGCTAACGTGGTGACTTTTGATTATTTGTTCAGTATGTGCATTGTTTTTATTTCTGTTTAATTTTTTTTCAGTCTGAAACTCGTGTTGTGGCAAACAATATTAATGAAGTGGCTGAAGTACCATAAAGTAATTATATTTTGAAAAACGAATCAACTGACAACTCCATTACATCTGAGTTTATTTACTTTTCCTAATAATGTGGAAGCTACGTTCTTCTGAGTACAGTTGAACTTCTGTGAACTCATAAAAAAGAAGAATAAAAGCTGAAAAAAAAATAGCGCAGAACAAATCAGTGCTGACAGACAGTATTAACAGGTCGAACTGTGTTCCAAGAAATTTGGAAGTATCCAGAACCTCAAATGTGTATAACTTTCAAATATTGCACGCCTGCTGCATATTTTTTTTTTCTGTGCAGTACATTTAAAATAACAGATGAAAGTCGTGATTTAATAATTTTAATATAAACAGTGGCAACATTCACTGCACGTGCTACAAGAACCACAAGAAGACCGGGAAAGTAAACTACAGAAACATCATATCCAGAAGTACAAGTGCAAAATATCAAGGTAAACACATCAAAGGTTAAGTAAGAAAAAAATACTTAAATGTATCACCCATTCTTTCATGTCATAGCTCTGCTGACATCTGTTTCTTGCCACAATAATTATATACAATATTGAACAAATAAATACAACTTGCAGCTTGTTAGGGAACTGTGAACCGACTGGGGGTTCTCTGTAGTTGAAGCAGCTACAATACAGCAGGATGATTTTTAATGACATTTTTAAAATATTGCAATATCTAAATGCAAAAACTAAAACAAAAGAGACATATAACTGTTTTTATATAGTAATGATGAGGCAGTTACATAGGGACATGCTGGCTGGCACATATGAACCTCACTGAAGCAGAACATGTGGGAAATTACAATAATCAGACAGTTGTTTACTACTGTAACCCTTGGGTTATGAAGGTAAATTATGGTCTGTCGTCTTTATGGAATGAAATACTCCCCATTAATTATGGAATCAAAATAATTAGGTATTGACTTTCCCACAGGAATTCAGTTTGCATATTTTGATATTATAAGGTGTTTATAATGGCAAACACTTGACAGATTTCCCCTTTCATTCACTGTATATGCCACTGGCCACGCTTTTCTTTGTTCCTGGCAGACATAGCACAAAAGTCAATGTCTAGATTCATCAAATCATTATAATGTAGTGCCATTTGCATGGAAGTGACACAGACGGTTATCAAACTTTCTGTTACTAATTAGATTTAGAAATATCAGATTATTTTGAAGTGCAAAAATTGCAGTCTAAGAGAAAATTTGGCAACCCAGCCTAAAAGAAAATCTGGAAAACCCTTAATATTTTTTCAAATGTATTTGTGATAATTTTGGTTAATACTCATATGCCTACAGTTAGCTTGCACTAATTCTAATTAGAACACATTTTCTTTACATAGTTTTGTACTATTTAGTATTTTAACTTTACTGTGTCCACATAGCAATATAGTCCTTTCCTATTATTCATGCTGTACTTTAAAGTTATAACTGTGCTAGTCATGTAATGCTTGATTTTGTTCTGAGCTGTCATGCACACAGAATAACTAGTTAATTTAGTTGAGTACTGGAAACCCTTATCTATAAAGACAAAATTCTGTCAGGTGAGATTTGTGTACATACTGCAAATATCAGATGTTTGGCACAAGACAAGATTGATTTCAAAGCATAGCAGGCATGAAACTTTGCAGTATATAGCATATGAATGATGCACATACCTATGGAAATGAAGCTCTCGCACACTGCATTAATAGCAGAGTATAATTTTCAGAAGCTGTATGACATGTATTAAACATGAGGAATAAGCAAATGATGATGACATACAACAAAGAAAATGCACTTTACTAATTTGTATGTGGGTATAGTTACTCCAGTAATAGTGAGCATGTTGGCTACCACAGTCTATGCATGGACATGGACAGTGGCACAGCAGTACCATCTGTGATCCTGGCACTTCACGACACACCTGTTTAGTCTACACTGATATGATAGCAACTGGTGGACAGATGACAACTAAATGTAAATACTCTAAAAAGCTGTCCGAAATGAGCAGGGCAATGAAGGTATATGGTGCCCATGAGAGTCCCATTTCCATCTATGTGCATATCAGTACTGACATTTCTTTAATTGTGCACAACCATGTGCACATCGTTGACTAGGCAGCAGTAGCTGACAAGGCTGCTTTCTGACCAAAGCCATTTAGATTGTTCTTTTGTATATGGACATCATGACACAGGTGCAAAGGGGATGGCTGCATACCTCTACATCTGTCATACTATGACATCATGCATCTTCAGCATATGGTTGTCAAGCACTGCATTCTGTACACGTATATCATCCTTCATGCAATTCACTTTGAGCTCAATTGCCTTAGAGGTGGTTGTTATCTGCAAGTGTGCCATTACACTCCCCTGCAGAAAATCAGCATGTTACACAAGGGCATCACCCTCAGCTATATCTTGTACCACAAAAGCATACACCTCATTATTTGGCAAGGCTACATAATCATCATCATCATCACCACCACCAGTGAATGCTACCTCCATGCTGCCATCTTTATGTTCCACAGTATGACCATACAGCAGTGGCAAGCTTTGTCTCTGTCCATACATGCCACTGCATGTGTAGGTGTCTGACCCACACTGAACACCTGCATGTCCAGATGTGCTCTGCCAGCAGCATTATTAGGGCCACTATGGGGTGTCTGATTACCATGGCCCCTGTCATGCAGTGCTCATTTTAAAAGTGGCAATCCTAAGCTCTGTACAGTGCATAGGGATCAAAGTCCCATGTGTTACCTTGTGACATCCCTGCAACAGTAACCACATCACTTGAAAATGCCACACCTATGTGCTAGACAGCTGTGCATATAGTACGGTGTTATTCATGGGTAGCTCCAGTACTCATTGCCCTATTAAAGTTAAGTTCTTGAAGCCTGCCAGACACATTAGTCTCATGCTTAGTAATATACTTCAGATTATCTAAACTCCACATTCTTTATCAGTACAAGCATTGCTGATCATTTTTCCTAGAGGAATATGGTCACTAAATAAATAAAATTTGGTGCACAGGATTTCTAATGAACCATGCTCCATGGCCAATAAAAATGGATTATGACATGGTAGAGTACAATAATCCTTTGTATGGCATAGCTAATCTACAGCACAACAAATGTCATGACCTGCAGAGTACAAAGGCCCATGTTACACATATGTCCATCATGATACAGGTCTAACATGCAAGACTGCATGATTATAGATTATGTATCTTAGTGCTGGAGCTCTCAGTAAGTGCCACAGATGTATGTGTACAATAATACATAATCAGATGGATGGTCACACAAAAAGCTGGCAACGATGCACCTACAGTGGCTAGTGTGACAGCAGTAATATACATCTTATGGACTTCATGAGTGGCTCATTGTATGTCCATTCCAAATGTCAGGCACATACATATATATCAGTGTCAGATGGATGGGAAAGCTGACTCACAGTCCACGTAAACCCAAATATGAGGTGAGGACATCTTGAGAATTCCCAGTAAATGCTTCTGCAGTGCAAATATTCACCTCTCACCTCTGGATGTGCTTCTTCCATATATTGGTGAGGCCAAATATGTAGGTTCCAAACTGGCTCTGTCAAAGACCTCAGTGGATGAGGTAACATCATGGAGCTATACTGAGAAGGTAGGTACTGCTTGTAAAGACCACGACTCTCTGAAGTTCTGAAGGATACCAGTGGTGAAGTAAAGCATGTATTTTTATTTATTTATTTTTATTTAACATTTGTTGAGCGGGAAAGTCCGACTAGGTTCTACAGATCCTGTTTTCAGCGGAGGCCCGGGGAGAAATGCTCCAGAAGCATGTCTTTAGAATGTGGGAGGAAACTGGAGTACCTGGAGGAAACCCAAGCGAATGCAGGGAGAACATGCAAACTCCACACAGAAGGCACCCCAGCCAAGAATCGAACCAGAGAACCTCTTGCTGTGAGGCGACAGCATTAACGGCTGCACCACTGCGCCACCAAATTAATGAAAGAGGTGTGGTATACCTTGTTAGGGGAGATGGTCTTCTGTTATCATCAACATGTGCAGAAAGGTCAGGAAGCTAATATCTGAAGCAAGGCTTGAGATAGGAGGAATTTGGTGAGGTAAAGTTGCAACACTAAATAATTTCACTTTCATTTCATCACAATGAAGTTCTAGCAAGCCAGCTGCAAGAGGTGTTGAAAGATATTTGATTAGGTTATTCTCAGTAAGAGTGGAGAAACACTAACACTGATTAAAAGTGGAAAGAACACAAGAACTCCTCAATGTGGTGGCATGATTTTCTTTGAGCAGGAGAAACGACTAGTAAGTCCATTTCTATACATGAGTACACTGAAGCACTTAGTTCTACGGTGATGAAGCTACATGAATGAATGAGATATGGCCAAAGATGTTGGATTTTGCCGGGGTGTCATAGTTAAGGTGATATTCTATTTCTAAATTGAAGGTGGGGACAGTACCTATACTGGTAAACTTGAGTGGTTGTTCCCAGTTTCTAAATGGAGATAGGAAGATGTATTCTAATTACAGAGTGATTAAACTTATCATCTCTAGGAAAGCCTGCAGTAGAATAAGAGAAAGGAGGCTTTGGTTGACAAAGGCTGGAATAACCGTTAATTGCTTTTCTCATTAGACAAATATTGAAGAAGTTGCATCAGATTGACAATATGTTGTCTGCAAATACTTTATTGACCTGGATAAGGCACATTATTTTATACCGTGGAATCATGCCTCTTAACTTCTTAATACAAGAAACCTGGATAAAGCCAAAATCAATGGGGGTGAGGTGGAAGGGGGGGCAAAGGCTCAAAAATAGGGACAGATTTTAAATATTGCTATTATAAACTTAGAAAGTGTTTAAAATAACAGGATTTGTGTTCGTATGCACTTTCAGAAGGATATGAATTTGGAAACTCAAATGTCTGTCATTAATTAGTGATTTATTTTCTCAGTAATTTGCCATAAAACTACACATTTCATTAGGAATAGACTAAAGATATGTAGCAAAAATCTGGGCATTCTGCAAAAATCTGGAGAGCTGAGTGGTATGCCTGGAATGTTTTTTGGGAGATGCCACAGAACATACTAAACTGGGCCTTGTGCCACTGCTGTAAAACATTCATTTGCTGTATTTGTGGACCAAGTTCTTGCCTAGATTCTTGGCATTAGGTCAAACAAATTCAGTACAGATATAAGCCTCCACCATGGCTGTGTATGTGTCCTGCTGCCCTACTGGTACATTTCATCCAAAGAACCCAAATACACAGCTATAGTATGGAGAGTATTCAGCCTGGGGTGTAAAGATTCCACCTTTATTGCTTGCAGATAGTGCTGCCCTGTGGGTATTAAGTGCTTGTTGAGTAGCTGAGATCCTTGATTTGTTAATAAAATAATGTGTAATCTGCCTATAATTTCTTTGTTTTGTTTTCAGATCCATTATTAAAGAAAACAGCCAAAGTGGTGCTTAATTTGTTATTTTATACAATTCTATATTTTTGGTTAAAAGCAAGGGCAAAGAATGCCTTGTTAGCTAAACCCAGATCCCTAAGCTAAGAATATTAATGGCCAGGCTTGTAACGATAGCATTTTGAGTTTTAAATTCTGGAATTCATTTGAAATCTGTTTACTCCTTTGGTAGAGGCAAGTATAAGGAGTTAAGGTTATCACACTATGGGAACTGCACTTTCCAGTTACTTTTACAACATCCAGAAATACTTTGTTATGTCACCCACAACTTTACATAGAATGGGACAAGCAGCAAAACAAAGAGGTTTATTTATACCTGTAGTAAGTGTGTCTGCCTGTTGATAAGTGTTTTTTTTTTTTTTTGTTCGCTGTTTGCGAATAAATATTTTAGTATCTGCCTTCAAACAGATGCCATACTTCTACATCTTAACTTGCTGGTTTGTAAAGCACATTGTTCTCCGTCTTTATCAAGAGCAGAAAAATTAAGTATTAACAACCATTTAATGAAACCCTGCTTCATGTCAGTGTACATTCTGGAAGTAGATAAGCCCAGTAATGACCAGTTTATCAAGCAGTGATCAAAACTGGTATTCAGTGTTAGCCCAACTGCAGGTAGGAGGTAAGATGTAGATTGTACAGACCCTTACATTTGGGATATGGAGGCTTTGCTTGTCCCAGGAAAACATTTTAATGTTTCATCAAATTACAATTCAGCAGGTAAATCATAACTGAATGGTGCTCATGTTACTTGTCATCTCGGAGAAGTTTAATATTCATGCATGTTTTGCACAATTTAATGCACAATCATTTTTCGGTCAGTTTCATTTTCTCTACTTTCTTATTATCTTGATTTACGTATTTTCTTCTCAAATTGCTGCAAGCTTCCAAGTCCTGTAAGACACTAGGCATAATGGTTGTAAAGGTACTGGAATCTTCATAACAACCTTTAGCTGAAGATAATCTTAAACATTACACACCTCTGTGTATTTGTTCACTATGACATCAAAGTATCACATCTAGCTGTGCAGTAAAGCCTCTCTATACATAGCTCTCTTTATGCAATTCTAATAATTATGTAGTGCATAGAGTGCTGTGATTACACTCAGAAAAACGGTCAAACTGCATCCTGATTCTGTGCTACTATAGTGTAAGACCTGACCTTAACTATGCTTAGAGGCGTGCTTAATAATTGTGAAGCACCCCCTAGGTGCTGTCAAGGTCAGGTCTGCAGTAAAGGCAGACAGCACTGACCAGTAAAGAGCAGCATCAGGACAAAAACATCATTGTTTCAACTCTCATTTCTGCCTGCTGTCCATTAAACTACACAAACTACTTTGGGTATAGCGACTTCTTTTACACAGGGAATATATAAGGATGCCAATGACTCCCCCACTGCTTTACTAGTTATCAAAGCTGGCTGGCACAATGCGTCTCATTTTTTAAACCTTACTTTGGACTAATTTATCGTACATGGGGTAGAGAAATCTTCATGCAATACAAAACAAAATGATGAGCTGCTCATAAAGTACAGCTGTGCACACTTACCATAAATGTAGATGTTCAAGTGTATTCACTGTTGCAGTCATTACATTTGGGTTATCTGCTTGCAGGTAGCCCTCAGTCAGCCTGATTAACAAAGTCTTATGTCCTGCATCAGTTGCTGTCCCTTCTTCTATGACGTCAGGTCGTCAGGGGTATAAAACTTGCAGCCAATGCCATTACATCAGTTTTTCTTGCTCCAGATGTCAGGTGCCCCCCTAATGGGAAGCAATTAAATATAAAAGTACAAAGATATACCTCCAACAAAAAAGCAAATACACCAAAATGCTTTTAAGCATAGTAAAGGAAAATGGAGGTATAGTCAAAAGAAGTTAGGGGGCTGGAGGGAGGGTAACCAGGACTGCAAAAGTGAATACACTCGAGCATCTACATTTATGGTAAGTGTACACAACTGTACTATGTTCTTCGTGTTTCACTGTTGCAGTCATTACATTTGGATAGATTTCCAAAGCTATGGTTGGGAGGAGGAATTTAGATAGCATTTAGGGCCAGCTATAAGGCCCTGCAAGACTGCAGTGGCAAAGCCAGCTCTGGATTTAGAGAAAATTGGCAAATGATAATGCTTGGTGAAAGTATGTACAGAACTCCAGGTAGCAGCTTCTAGGATGTCCCTGGTAGGGACACCTCTGAGAAAGGATGTAGCGGTAGATGCAGCCCTGGTGGAGTGAGGTCTGATCCCCTGTGGGATAGGTTTTCCATGGTGCTTATAGCAGAAATGAATGCAATGGCTTATCCATTTAGAAATGGTTAGCTTTGAAATAGCCTTCCCCTCTGCCCCTGCAGCAAATGCCACCAGCAGTTGTTCAGATTTCCTTTGAGGTTTAGTCCTGTCCAAGTAGAATCTAAGTTGTCTGTGCACATCTAAGGAATGCAGTATCCATTCCCCTTTATTCTGTGGATTGGGAAAGAAGGTTGACAAATGAATGGACTGATGAAGAGCCACACTGGATACCACCTTGGGCATGAAGGATGGATTGGTTCTGAAGGACACCCTGTCCACATGAAAGATGATGAAAGGCTCCACTGCCATAAGGCCTGTAATTCAGATACCCTTCTAGCTGAAGTGATTGCTAAAAGGAAAGCTGTTTTCCAAGAAAGAATTTTTAGGTCTGCAGTAGCAGCTGGCTCAAAAGGAGGTAGAGTGAGTTTCTCCAAGACAAAGTTAAGGTCCCAG
Source organism: Protopterus annectens (assembly GCF_019279795.1). Classification (NCBI taxonomy): domain Eukaryota; kingdom Metazoa; phylum Chordata; order Ceratodontiformes; family Protopteridae; genus Protopterus; species Protopterus annectens. The sequence goes on from NC_056733.1 coordinate 1,454,493,014, forward strand.
GCTGGGGTTGGAGCTCTCCTTGGTGGTCTCAAATGTTTTCCTCTCTGAGGAACTGCTTGAGCAGTGGATGAGAGAAGAGGGGAGGTTCTGTGTTATAATGAGCTAAAATGGCTGAGGCATGGATTTTAATGGAGGAAAAAGACAGGCCCTTGTGAAGCATCTCAGTTAAGTATTGTAAAATCTGAGGTAAATTGGGCACTGCTGTGCTCATCTCTTGAGATTGGTTCCAGGCACAGAATCTTTTCCATATTTCAGCATAAGATTTTCTAGTACTAGGCCTCCTTGCCTCTAAAATGATATCCATCACAGGTTTGTTGTGAGATGGTAAAGGAGAGATTAAGTAATTAGCCAGGCTGCAAGGTTCAGTATTAGAAGCTGAGGGTGCAGAATCTGGTTCTCTTGCTGAGACAGCAGGGAAGGAGTGTGCGGCAGGAGCGATGGAGATAACCATAAGACCCTGCACAGAAGGTGGTACCAGTGTTGGCAGGGTTAATCTAGAGCAATCAAAATCATCCTTGGTTTGTCCTGTTTTATTTTTAGTAGCACTTCAGAGAGCAGAGGCAGAGGGGGGAAGGCATAGACTGATAGGTTTTTCCAGCTGAAGGACACAGCATCCACTTTCCAGGCTTGTTTGTGGGGTGTCCTTGTGCAACATTTGTCCAATTGGTAGTTCTGGGGAGAGGCAAACATGTCTATATCTGGGCTCCCCCATTTGCTTGTCAACATGTTGAAAATCCTTCTTCCAGTTTCCTCATGAGTTTTCTGCTTAGTCCATCTGCCAGTGTATTTAATTTTTCTGGCAGGAATTCAGCTTGTAGGTGCACTTGGTAGCTCAAGGCTGTGTTCCACAATGCCATGGATGGTCTGCAGAGGGGGTAAGAATGTGTACCACCCTGCTTGTTTATGTACCACATAACAGTGGTGTGTTTTGTCTTCATCATTAGTTGTCCTGGAAGAATGTGGTCCTTGAAGGCTGTCAGAGCATTCTGTACAGCTAACATTTCATTTTGATTGATATGCAGGTGCATTTGACTTGGGTTCCATTTGCCCTGAATGCACTTCCCTGCCAGGTGAGCCCCCCATGCATAGTCTGATGCATCTGTTGTTAGGGTGTGTGTGTGGCAGGGGGTGGTGTGTAAGGTAGTCCCTTGTTTTGGTGGCAGGCCTCTGCCCACCAAAGAAACTCTAAGTGTAGGCAAGGTTTGATAGGAATCATTGTTTCTAGGTCTTGAGAATGTTGACACCATAGGCTTTTTAGACACCACTGTAGTTTCCTCATATGCAGTCTTACACAGGGAATTAGAAGAATGCAGGAGGCCATGAACCCTAAGGCTTGCAGTATTTGTCTTGCAGATAGCAGGGTTTTTGTGGCCACTTGTTTGAAGTAGGTTGTCAAATGAATTTGTTTCTCTGGCTTGAGGTAAGCCATCTGGGAAGTTGTATTCAAGCTTGCTCCCAGGATTATAATTTGTTGACAGGGTACCAGGCGTGATTTCTTTTTATTTATGGTGTACCCCAGACAAGTTAGAACCCTTTGTACAAAGGCCAGATGATTTAAAAGTATGTCCTGGCTTTCTGCCTGAATTAGACAATCGTCCAGGTATGGGTATATTTGAATATTTCTTTGCCTGCAAAATGCAATAACTGGAGCTAGGCACTTTGTGAATACCCTGGGCACAGTAGATAAGCCAAAGGGCAGTGCAGAGAACTGATAGTGCGTGTAGCCTGCTTTGAAGTGTAGGTATCTTCTGCAAGATTTCCTGATTGGGATGGTGCAGGTATGCTTCTTTTAAATCTATTGTTGCCAACCAGGTATCTTTGCCTAACATAGGAAGTAATTGGTGAAGAGTCAGCATCTTTAATTTTGGAATCTCCAAAAAGGTGTTAAGAGTAGACAGGTCCAGGATAGGACCATGAATTGTCTTTTCTGGGTACCAGGAAATGTCTCGAGTAGAAACCTTGTCCCTTTTCCTCTTCTGGTACCAGTTGAATAGCCCCCATGCTTAAGAGAGAAAGTACTTGTTTTTGGGCCTCTGCCCACTGATTTGGGGGGTAGGTCCGGCCACCTGCTTGGTGTTGGCAATGTGTGGAAGTGAAATCTGTATCCCTGGGACACTATATTTAAAACCCATTTGTCCTGGGTAATGATTTCCCAATTCTTTGCATGAAGAGCAATCTTTCCCCCCAAAGGGGCAGTCAGTTGATAAGTGCTTGGAAATTTTAAAAGGAAGTCATTGAGACAGTTTACCATAGGGGGAGTCTTATTATTCCCAGATTTGGAAGTGGAGGCTCCCCACTGCTTAGTTCTGTGTGTCCCCTGGGACTGAAACCTGGGGTTTTTGATGTGTCTGGGTTTGGCTTGAGAAGACCTGGAAGGGGCTGGAAAGGACCAATTCTTAGAGGGCCAGCGCCTACTAAATCTAGGAGGCTGAACTTGTAAAAAATATTTAACAGCTTGCATAGATTTAGCTTTATCTAACATCTTTTTAAGAACGTCCTCAGCCTTGTTGCCAAACAGGCAGTCCTGATTTAAAGGAGCATCCAACAATTTAGCTTTAACATGATCAGACAAAAATTGCTCCTTAAGCCAAGCATGCCTTCTGAGCACAGACCCAGTAAAAGCAGCCCTGCAAGAGGCCTCTAATGAATCAAAACTACATTGCAAAGTATGTTTTCCAACTTGTTCAGCAGAATGCATTAAATCCTGTAATTCTTTATTTTCCACACAGTCAGGAATCAACATCATTTTCTGTTTAAGCAGTTCAATAACATGTTGCTGACACTTTAATATATGAAACTGGCAGTTTAAAGCCCTAATGGCCAAGGTTGCAGAAGTGTAAACCTTCTTACCCCATCTATCCAGTACCCTGTAGTCTCTATCAGAAGGAGTAGGATTTTTAGCAGTAGAAGCCCTAATGCCCTTGGGCCCCTGTGAAATAGTCTCTGGATCTGCAATAGGATTTTTAAAAAGGAACTTGTGGGACTCAGGGACCTGTTATATCTGTCAGGTTTTCTGGGAGTAGGAGGCAGGGAATCAGGGGGCAAACTAGATTCCGAAAAAGCATCATGAACAATGTCTAGTACAGGAGGAATAGCTAAAGGCCTATGTGGAGGTAGGAGAAGGAAATCCCTAAGCCTCTTTTTTGAATCAGAAAAATCCTGGCTTTCTGAGTGGAAATGCTCCCTTAGAGTATGTAAGGTTTTACCAAAAGAAAAATCCTCAGGAGGGGAAGCAGAGGGAATGGAGTCCTCTGCATCAGAATCTTCATAAGTAGATAAGGGCAAATCCAGATCATCAGAAGAATCAGAAACAACAGAATCCTGATCAGAAGATTCATAATCAACTTCAGTCCTAGGCCTCTTAGAAGGGGTGGGGTTGACTACCCCTGATTAGAGTTATTAGTTCTTCAGCCATTCTTATCATTTGTTTTTTAGGCATAGAGGCCTAAGCATGTGGCCTGGGCGTCGTTTTTTTAGGCATGGATCGAGATTTAGATCTAAGTAAAGAAGGAGGCGTCAGTTTAATATGCAAGTCCGTAGGCCTGAATACACCCTCAGAAGCCGGTTCCTGCACACGAGCTCCGGACCCATACAAGGTAGAGACATCCACGCGTTCCATAGTTGAAGCATCTCGTGGCATACCAGACTCTGAATGGGTCTCAGTAGAGGCCTGCAAATCAGAAGTAGTGGGTATCAGGGGCTGCAAAAGAGCCTCACTGAGTACCGGCGAACTGGTGACAGGCTTAGGAGAAACATCGTCAGCAGTTTTGGACCTCGGCGGCCTGTCTCTGTCTTTATCTTTGCGTTTTTTCAGAATCCCGGTAGTCGGATGGCTAAACGACGACATTTCTGGATAATTAAACCAAGAACCGAAATATTTAGAAGTGAAAATATACCGATGACGGATAGTGAGCTGATTAAATAAAGCACAAAACCGACAGCAAGGTACGTCGTGGTCAGGGCCTAGGCAAGGAATCCAGTACGAATTAAAATCTTTATGAGGTATTTGCTTTCCAAAAGTAATGCAATTATTAACTTTTACTGACATCAGTAAGGAGCAAGAAAAAGTTTCTTCAACGGGGTACTTAGCTTTAGTTGGAGACTTCCATTCTGAAACTCGAAAACGAAAATTTCAGGAGTTGGCCGACCGGCACTTGCAAACTGCTTCTGCTTCGGGTACCGCATGGCAAGAAAGACTGATGTAATGGCATCGGCTGCATGTTTTATACCCCTGACGACTTGACGTCATGGAAGAAGGGACAGCAACCGATGCAGGACCCAAGATTTTGTTAATCAGGCCGACTGAGGGCTACCTGCAAGCAGAAAACTCAAATGTAATGACTGCAACAGTGAAACACGAAGAACATCTACATATTATGTGTTCTCAACATGGATGCCAAGATCCACCTCTCAAGCTTCCCTCCCAAGGTGAATTTCTTGGCATCCATGTGTTGAACATAAAATGATTGTGTTATAATCGATAAGCAGCCCATAAACCTCAATATCAACGGCTCATGCAATGCCATGCAAAATAAATAAATAAATAAATAAATAAATAAATAAATAAATAAATAAAATTCTAAAAGTGCAACTTTCTATGGAAAAAAAAACAAGATTCGGATAAATGTTCATTTTTTATCACTGTGACTTAAATCTGTTTGTATAGTTATATGGACTTTTACTCATTTATTCAAAAATATATATTAATTCAAATTGGAATGTTTATTGAAGGTAGAGAGGTATCTAGAAAACTAGTATATTTCACTGGCAGATTTTTTTTTACCAATATCAAAACCGGAAAGATAATCAGTAGTATATAGAGTCTCTTAATTTTTAATATGAGGGATGGAGACATATTTTCTCTGGATTGCTGCCCCATTTATTAACCTTAGCTTCTGAAACGTTTGTTATGCACTGTCCAGCTGAGGATGCGTAGCTCTATATGCCCATATCTTCAGCTATTAACAGCAAATGAGCATACACAGCAGGCATGAGCAATTAATTATGAGAGAGCACAAAACAGAGCTGGTTACTGGGTATACAGACGGAGGGAAAAGAAAAGAAACAAGAAAGAAAGTAAAAAGGAATGAAACAAAGAAAGAACAGACTGAGGAGCCGTAGGACGGTAGTTAATGTGGGTAATTAGTTACAAAGCGCATACTTAGGATTTCAGCTCTGAAGTACAGCTTCCTTTTACAAAGAAAGCCTTTTAAAGCTAGCCTAGTATTTCACAGATAATTTATTTGCTCTGAAGAATTGTCTTTCCAAAACAAAGGAATTATGGGCAGATTATAAGGGCTGCTGTTAGTAAGGATGTAGAGCTTGGCTTTTGGCTGCCAGAAGAACTAACTAAGCCATTTTAACCCTCGCTAGGTTCTACACACCTCTCAACTGTCAGACATTATGAATGACAGCATGTGTTATAGTTATTTAAAAACAGATTTCTGCTATAAGAGCAGGACGCATTATCCAATGTCTGGAAATATTTTAAAGAATATATTTAATTTTGACTATTACTGATGGCCTGCCTTATACAAATAGTATAATTAAACATTGCCATACTTTAGATTTGCACTTCCAGTTTCAAGTCTCTGAGCTTGTCACACATTTTACATATTTCATTGTGCTAGACCAAACTTTGAATGAAAACTTTATAAGGTATGCACTGCTGCATTATCTGTCTGATACATAATGAAAAATGTCATCACTGCATATATGCTTTATTAGGGAAGTTGATTATTTCATTTCACAAATACTCTAGACTACTTCAAGTTATACTTTTCATATATTCTAAAGTACAAGGAAAAAATATGAATTTCATATTACACTGCAGGCTGTTTCTTATTCTAAAAATACTTTACTAAGACACTGAGCCTCACAGTTCCTACTATGCTAGGTTCTGTGTTTGCCATGTGAATGGGCCCACCCATTTATATGCATGTACATTTATATAATTTTTTATGCTTGTTGGGGATCAAGCATGTGCTTGTTCATAGTTGGATAATAGGGTAATTCCCCTGAAGGGCCATTTTAAGCCGAACCAATAACCTGAGGTCAGAATCAAACTCTGTACATTGTGTTTATGAGGGTGAAGAACTTATCCACAATGCCAAACCCCCGACATGTGTGTTTGACTTCTCTCTTTCTGCTAGTGTGTGTGCATGCGCGTTTGTGTATAGGTGTGTCTATGTGTGTATGAGTGTGTGAATGGGATGATGGATATGGATGTGGGTAAGCAAACAGAGGCTCACGTTTCTGTGCATCTATGCTTGCGGGTGTGTGTGTGTGTGCGTGTGTGTGTGTGTGTGTGTGTGTGTGTGTGTGTGTGTGTGTGCATGTGTGTGTGTGTGTGTGTGTGTGTGTGTGTGTGTGTGTGTGTGTATATATGAATATGAGCGCACTTGTTTGTGTGTGTGGGGGGTCATATGTATTTGTAATAAAGCACAGCTATATCACTTGGTTGAATGACCCATTGCATAAGGCTTCATTGAGCATTTCTGCGGAGTCATGAGACACATCATGTGCCAGTGTAATAACACAAATGGCAGACTAGTCACAAAAAGCACACTGCAACTAATTTAATAACAGAAGGAAAAATCTGTTCCTTTATAAGCCTGATAGATACAATATAATGACCCAATACTATCAAAACCCATGCACTGGGAAACTGACGCAAGATTCTCTAGGTAATGGAAAAACGAGGTTACCAGAACCGGGATACTTTTTTTTTTTTTACCCCCTCTTGAGACATCATGTCACTGCACCAGCCCCCAGTGCCCCATGTCCATGCTGGGTCTACCAGCTTTTTCTTCTATCCACCCACACTTAATATGATAACTGCTGGGGCCAGTTGTAGATCCTTAGGGCATCCTGGAGCTCATCTTTCTCTTTTTATGTCCTGTGTTTTTAATTATTATTTATATGCCCTACCCACTTCCCTGCCCCTCCAATTTTGTTGACTACATTTGCGGACAACTCCCCTCTTTCAACCACACCTCCATTAAGGAAGAATCATCAGCGAGCACCCTTACAGCCAGGATGGGCATGCTTTCCCTACCTTCTTCTTCATCAGTCACTAGAGCCACTAATTGAAACCGGGTCAACAGGGCCATAGTTAGGATTTTATACCTCTACACCAGCAGAGTGGTAGAACCACATTACTCCCAGACAAAAGAGGTTGATGAACAATTTAGTGATGACAAAGTGAGGTAAACAAATGGACTTTATTATAAATCTGTAGTGCCTTTACTATTAAAATGTGTCCCTTGTGATGTTATAGAACTAGGAGATCATATGAGGCCAAATGAGGCAAAAGACACCATTTAGGAGAAGACCAAATGAAAAAAAAAAATCTGAACTCAGGACATAAATTTCCTGGGACAGAATGACTTGCTCAATATATTATGGTCTGGGTTCAGATCCTGTCAGGCCAGATGGATCCATTTATATGACTGAACCTTCAGAAATGTACAAAACTATCCCTGTGATCTTTCAGGACTGCAGCAAGGGTTTGTTTCAGTGACATAAATCTAAAAAGTAATAATTCAAACAAATATCTTCAAAAGCTAATGCAAAATAATACAGCAGAATATTATGTGTACACACAATTTGACAATATTTGCCAAAATTTGGTTAATAAGTACATGGCAAGTAGAAATCTGTGAGATGATAGTAGAATAATAGGTGAGACATCCATGGGAAAATTACTAAATTTTATCCCAGGGGATGAATTAGAAGATTGGAATGAAGCATAACGTAGCACTTGAGGGAGAGGTGTCAATATGACTATCTGACTCAACTAGACAGAAGTCAGACCACAGCGACTGTCAATTAAATGAGTCTTGTTGATGCCTAACTGTTTATTGGCAGAATAAAGAAGGTTTTTTTGGTTTTATACAGAAAAAATAACTAACAAGATTTCAACTAAATAACAAGAAAGTAAACTAAAATACTGCAGCTTATCCTTAAAACCCATCAACATGACAAAAGAGCTTTAAAAATCTGTCTCTTTTTGTGATAAATTTTGTCCTACACTAAGGCACTGTACGAGCACATCCACTCATGCATGAATCGTGTCATCCCAAATAGAACCAAGATGCTCTCCTCCAAATAAAGGAAGCCAATCTGGTGGTCCCTGCCATAAACAAACTTTACAACAAAAGGAAGAAACTGTTGCAGAAAAGAGGAAAATCCCAGGATGTAAAAAACTCCCTTACCAGCCTCAGTAAGAAGCTGAGATCCTTCATAAAATCCTCCAAAGCTAGTTATGAAAATAAAATTGCCAAAGATTCCAAAGACAACCACAAAGCATTCTATAACTATGTCAAGGAAATAAATGGCAATGCTCAGATCTGCTCTGAGCTACAACAGAATGGCATTAAATATACTGATCCCAAGGAGATTGCCAATATCCTGGCAGATCGATTCAGTGCCAACTTCACCCCCTCTCACCCCCTAAATGGCCCATCTCAATACTGGAAGATTGCCAAATTCCGCACTCTCTGAAGCTAAGAATACAGCATCCATGGGACCAGATGACATCCTGGGCAGTGTACTATATGAACTACAAAATGAAATGGCACCTTACCTAAGTGTCATGTTTAATCATACCCTCACCTCAGGCTTCATGCCCACTGAGTGGCACACAGCTACAGTTATCCCACTCCACAAGGGGGGATCCACCTTGAATCCCAGAAACTACCGCCCCATCAGTCTGATAAGCCTGATCTGCAAGGCCATGGAACATATAAACAAAGACATGGGCAACCTTCAAACACTGAACCCCACCCAGTTTGGGATCGTGAAGGGCCGATCTTGTCTCCTGAACCTGATTAACTTCTTTGAATCAGTGTCCAGAGCCGTGGATGAGGGTAAGGCAGTCCACACAGCCTGTCTGAACCTCGCCAAGGCCTTTGACGCCATCCCCCACTCTGGAATCATAGATAAACTTACTAAGCTGTGCATTAATCCCTACGTCACTCAATGAGTTGCCCTGGCTTACTGACAAAACCCACACTGTAAAAGTAGCTGACTCCAAATCCAGCTCCAGACAAGTGACAAGTGGAGTACCTCAGGTTTCATTCCTGGGAACTCTCGTGTTTGGCATCTACTTCTTTGAAGTACAGCCAACACTAAGGGACTCTGGCTTGCAAAGTTTGCAGATGACTGCAAACTGGGAGCCATTACTGAATTCCCAAATGATGTGGATACTCTACAAAAAGGCCTCACAGAAACAGATGCTTGGTGCCAGAGCCATGGGCTCAAGCTCAATGCCAAGAAATGTATAGTTATCCCCTTCGTAAAAAACATGTACCCATGAATTACCACATAGGTGGCAGTACACTAAACACTGAAAGTGTGATAAGAGACTTAGGGACACAGGTGAACAATGGCCTCATCTTCAATAACCACATCGCCACAACAGTCAGGAAATCCTTCTATGTGGCACACCTCATCACTAAGGGCTTTTCATCCAGAAAAAAGGAGGTTATTGTCCCACTGTACTTATCCCTAATTAGACCCATTATAGAATACAATGCCCCATTTGGTATGTACCTCTCAAGACATCTGCAACAACTGGAAAGGCCGCAGAAATACCTCACTAAAAGAATCACAGACCTAAAGCAGATGCCCATGCTGACTGCCTTAAAAAATTCCAGCTATACTCTGTCGCATATCATCTACTCCGAGGTGATCTCTGCTTAACATACAAGGCCATGTCAAACCCAGAGCTATTCGACATGCTACACTTAAAGAAATCCCAATCCCTCAGAGCCACATGCTCCAGGAATCTAAACCTTGTCATCACAATAAACAAAACATGCTGGAGGGATAGGTTCCTGACCCAGAGACTCCCCAGATGACTCTGGAATAGACTGCCCATACATGTCAAGCAGAGCGCCTCTTTGGCCCTCTTCAAAAGGAACCTTGATGATTGGATGGGAGAAAGGAAATTTACCCTGGGGATCACGTCAGTTGCCTGCTAAACAGGGGTCCAGGGAAGTAAATAGTGTGGGAAGAAATAGCCAGGGAATTGTTATGGCTAGGCTTGTATAGGCCCTAGAGCCGATAGGCTAGTACCAACCTATGAACCTATAAACCTATGAACAATGGCTAAGAAGAAGTATGGTTTAGCATTCCCTTGGTATGCTGTCCAGTGGATACAGGTAGTTATGTTAATGTGCCACATTTAAGTGTTGTACACACTCCATATATACTTTAGTTCATCCTTTCTCAGATACTGTTCCAAATTTTGTAGATGATAGAGAAAGTGGTCTCATTTTTTTTTATGAAGGAAAGGACATTACAGGGTAGCCTATAACTATTTGGTTCTACAAAACCTAATGTGGAGTTAACTATTCCTCACCCTAAGTATTAGTCATGTGCTGTCCAGCTGAGCACACTGGATGACTTGCTATACTTGGGGGTTACTCTAACTCCAGGAAAGACATCTAGACAGGAGCTGGGGTAGGACAACAGGAGCCTGTATCTTTGGTACTGAAAGGCACAGGCCAGAAGATGGCTAGTCAATATAATGACTAGTCACTGAAAGACCTTTCAGAAAGTGCCAGTAAGTCACTGGAGGGGGACGAAGTATGATTTTGGATGATTCTTTAGCCAATGTCCTGAACTTCTGTCATTCGTCTAATTCTGTTTGTCTCCTCTTCCCTACAGATCATCATACTCTTCTTGCTACCAATAGCACATTTGTTTTTCCATGTCTGAGATGGCATCTGATCACAGGGACACCATCAGTGAGGCAACTATCAAGGTACTTTACTATGCCGACCCTTGCTGCATACCCTACTGGCCCTAATGTGCATGATTTTGAAAAAGGTGTGTATGTTAGCTCAGTGATTCATGCACATTTGTACTGTTATATCTGAATCCAAGCGACAATACTAGTGTACATCCTGATATTTTCTGTTTCACAAACCTCACAATAGAGTCAGGACAGAAGCAGAGCAGGCCTCTTCTTCATCCACTCCACAAAATAGGCAAATTGGTTTTGCAGCTTGCAAACACATCCCCTAGCCCATTCTTCCAGTACCTAGGTTGCAAAAGTCAGCAGGGTATTAATCCACCCTATGCTATAGAGCTGGCCAGGTTCCTCTGAGTTTATTCTTGGATTACTAGTAACATTTAAAGGGTGGTATAGAAGAGGGTCACACACTGGATAATGTCACTAAACAAGAGAAGC
>NC_056733.1:1454509213-1454571713 GCF_019279795.1 Protopterus annectens
AAAATCTCTCGAGGCGCACTTTAAGAACATCTGGCTATGGTCCTGCAACTCCCTAGGATAAACAATAAATCAACAACCTGTCCTCATCTCATAGACATTACTCCCTTAACCTAAAAATCCTGACTACATTTTTTGATTCCAACTACATAGAAACAGATAAACAAACTTAATGTCTTTAGAGTCAGAGTATGTAGTACATCCACAAACTAACAGACAACCTAGCCTTACAGTCTTATACTACCTATTCTATATACTTCTACACTATTCCAATTGTTTTCCAGTTCTACTTTATACTAATTACACAACCTACAGGAAACCATGTACTCTGATTGTTTATTCTTCCACGTACTATTGCATTTCGACTTCATTTTCTATGTGCTATGCTATTTAATATTATATCTTAAATTGATTTTTACTTTAAGCAAAAAACTGTACCAAAATGCTATATATTGTCATATAGATTTATGATGTTATGTAAATATTGTTATTATGTATTTGTGGAGCTTTTCTCCCCTGGCCCCCACTTAGAATGGACCTGTGTCCAGTTGGACTTTCCTGGTAAACAAATGTAAAATAAATAAAAAAATAAATACTGGTCATTGTCACCCTTCGTGCACTCATTACCTACCAGGAGTGATGTGAAAAGTGCAGACTCAGATCATACTGATAGATCTGATATGTTGGTAACTATATTTATTTAAAATATGTGCACACATAGTGTGTGTGTGTGTGTGTTTGTGTGTGTGTGTGTGTGTGTGTGTGTGTGTGTGTGTGTGTGTGTGTGTGTGTGTGTGTGTGTGTGCGTGTGTGTGTGTGTGTGTGTGTGTGTGTGTGTGTGTGTGTGTGTGTGTGTGTGTGTGTGTGTGTGTGTGCGTGTGTGTGTGTTTGTTTTCTTGTCTATATGACAAAGACAGCACTTCTTTCAGTCTTATCAGTGAAGAATGCAAATTGGATTACAACAAACCCTTATGCAAATCTGGACCACCAAAAGAAGAAATTATTGCCACCAGTTGACACACAGCACCTGCAAGCTGCATAATCTGATGCTCTCACCCATCAAAGAATCTGATATTTGTATTGTCTAGCACTCAACATTTAAATATGTTTCAGGGTTAACTGCAGGTTAGAGCTGGCAATCTTCTTTTGAAAACAAGACAATATTGCTGTTGCACTTATAACAAAGTCAGTTAATTACTTAGTCTGCAATTTTCACATTCCCAATGAGGCTACTGTTCCATGAGGATTCATGAGCTGCATTAAACCTGTTGCATGCCTTTGATGAATCCCATAAATGTATACCCTGCATGCCTGAATACCTGTGTTTCTTTACATTTTGTGATGAACCTATGGATAACAGAAGGATATTTGCCTAGTCAGCATAGATAAGTTAGCATATTCATTCATCACAATAAATATATTACATATGTATATGTTTAGACTGTATGTTCCTCAGAAGTATTTTTTAATTGACATCTATGCATTCTCTACATTGTCCTTCTTTCACTATACATCTTTTTATATTACGAATTTTAACAACTACATAATCAAAATGTCCAAGACACCTAGTTTTGGATCACTTTATATGCCAAACATGTTTTATCAAGCTACAGAGTGCATTACAGAAGTCAACAAGTTTACTTACATGTCCATGAATCACAAATTTTCAGCTCACTATTTTTGAGAAGATGACTGTCAAAAACTCTAAGCCAAAAACCCTAACAAGCACATATTTTTAGAGGTATCAGGGCCCACTCCACCTCTATGTGGCGGACACTATACACAACCCTCTCCAATCATATATTCCAACTACATGGTCACACTTCAGTGGAGATGTGGGGAACACCCAAATGATGCTCCTCTGGCTGGTACAGCACAACAGATTGCGGGCAAACTCACTACAATATTTAATTTTTGAAATGGAACTCTTCATTGGAAAACCCACCATCCACTTTTAGATAGGCTATGCCAACACATATGACATCAGTCTGTAAACCTTCATTAAACAGAAATTATAATATTGCTGTAAAAATATTACATGTGGCAGTGAATCAACCCAAAAATAAAAATGTTGTTTTGTCATCACCTTTTCTGTGGAGAACAGTAAGCTTATTGCCATGTATTTTTAAATTTGGAGATGCTATCTTTCATTTTTAATGATTAGCCTTAAAGGTGCTTTTTTCTAGTTTAATGGTGTGGAGCCAGTAAAAAAGCTTGCATCAAGCAACCTGTCCTTTTCTTAAAGTTTTCACATCTCTGAAACTTTACATTTTATTCACATTAGATTAATAATTAAGGTGGAATGATTATTTACCCTATGCTTGTATCTTGAAGGAATGATATATTCCTTTCTTGATATAAATTGCATTCTTGGTAATAACAAATTCTGACACAGCATTCATTGAACAAATAAAATTTTCTTCTGTTGTTGCAATCCTTACTGATTTTAGTCCAATAGCCAGTCCATGACCTATAGGGAAATATCCTTAACATGACTTTATATATGACTCTTTGAATATGCAGATCAATATCTTACACTTTTGCCATAAGGACAATGCTTTAGGACTGGATTACTATAGTAATGGTTGTGTACTCTATTACCAATGAGATCTATCACAGTATTAAGAAAGGTCTTAGTACTGCAGATGTGTTTCTTAACCTCAAAATAGCCTTTGAATCTAAGGAGCACAAACTTTTTTAAATAGATTATGTCTCTTATTGAAGAACTGGCACAGTGGTTTTCATCTAATCTCAATGATCGGTCTTTTAGGACTTTTTAGTCTCTAATTTACCTCAAGATGGGATATTAAAGGAAGACATCTCTGAAGACTCAGACCTTGGAGCCCATTCTGTTGTTATTATTCACTAACAGGCTCCGTTTTGACTTTCAAGCACACGTTGCACGTAGATGATATGGTAGTGATGAAGTCATATCTGCAAGTATTACAGAAGTATTTTGTTCTTGTGTGGGACCAGCTGCTTCCCAATTAATTATGTTTACTAAAATTTTAGTTATAGTGTTTAGAACCACAGAAGGGCTTTCTAGTCTATATAGAGTTATACATTAGGAACCTTTCAGGGTCACACTTGAACAGAGTGAACATAAGAAGTACTTGGGTGGCCTCATGGATCAGATTGTTTCTTTTATAGCATATGTAGAACAGATACTTGGAAAAAATTTTGAACAAACTGAAATATGTTTAGACATTGCTCAACGCGCATCTTGCTTTTTGAATAAATACTCTTTAATGCCTCAATGCCAACACTTGAATATACAATATTTACTGTGTCCCTGATCTCATTTAATAATATCTCACTTCTACAAACTGAGACAATTAAACATTGTATCTTTATTTCCCTTTGCCATTGCAAAGAACACGATTTCTTGCCTTTGCTTAAAGCTAATTGGCTGATGATCTTGGCAGGAACTACAGTGCTGCTAAACTCATTATTTTTTAACATGAGTATGATCAGCTTGATCTACTCTTGGCATAGAAATTACATTTTAAGATTATTGCTTATTCTTTAAGTTCAGGCAATCTAAGAGCACGTTCCATTTTGTGTTTTGCATTTCTTGTATCCCTCATTTGAAATGACTTTTCCAAGACAGCTCCTTTATCATGGAACACTGTACCAGAAGAACTATGAATCATTCTCTTAACAATGTGGAACAATGGAAGAAATCCTTAAGGATATCTTGATCACGATAATACATTTAACTGGTTTTGCAGCATGGAATAGCTGTTTTTGGTTCCATGTTGAGAGATTGCTATTTACCTTCACTTCTTTATTTTACATAATTATTGATGATGCCTTTCCTAAAATGAGTTTGTTATATTTATTTAGATATGTGTTGTATTTTTAATACAACCTGTTGCTGCATTATTGACTAGGGTTAGGGCTGGAAAGGGTGTTCTAGACCAGTATGACTCCCCAGTTAATGAATATGAAATACAATTAATAAATACAAAATAAAATAAAAAATGCTTCTTAACCTACAACTCCCAAGTTTACCCTAATTCATTTCATTATATATTGGTACTTACAGTATATTTCATACTGGAGATCAGCTACATATGCCAATAAGGAAATGAAAGCAGGCTTGCGTGAATTAATAATAATGCTTCAAATTTGTTTCTTAAAATGTTATCCAAGTATGAAAAGGATAATATATATTGTAATTACCAGATTTTTCTGCCACCAAGTTAGTTCAATACATTATTTGCCATAATAAATAGTTTGTACCTATGGCAAACCTGCACTGGGCTTCTGATACTTTGTAAATGGTTTAGTTTCCCTGTACCTCCCTCATACCCTATCCTGCTGCAAGTAAATTTGTAGCAAATAAAAGCCATCACATATAGCTATGTTTTGCAATACTGCTGTGATGAAACAATACTCAAAAATAATTCTGTAGACAACATGACTTAGTGGGGTACAAGCAATTGCTGGTAGGTGGTGTACCTATAAAATACCCTAGAGTATGCAATTTATGCACACTGCCAATGGAAGTCAAGCAGAGTAAAATACCAAAAAGTGCATGCCATTTCTACATTTATTCTCTTTTTATTCTGCAGTGCTTAATGAATATGCATTACCGAAAATGGTCCCACATCTGAAAATGTTCTTCTTAATGGAACACAGCTGTCAAAAATGTGATAAAAAGGATCTATTAAATATAGCCATAATGCTGTTTGTATTTCCACTGGTATATCATTTCTTTACATGAAGTAAATTATGAAGCAGTGTTTTAAGAAATTAAAATTGCTGTAATGATCTGTCATGTGGTTTCTTTAATTTTTGTTCCTATCTTCTTCAGTTTAAGACTGCAGATCTGTTTTTACATTTGTTGAACACAAGCTTGTGATCATTAAATGACTTGTCATATTTCTCTTATGCCTGGCTTCAAAGAGTTTATTTTATTCTAACAAGTCTCCCTTTTTACACCATCTTAATTTAATGCTATACTTGTTAGACTTTTTATTCAATTAGTGTGCATGCCACATAGGAGCATTTCTTCTCTTAATTCTGTATAGATGTATCCAAGTAATTTATTTTTAATAACAACTCTTTTCTTTTTACTTGGATAGTCACATCTGTGCTGGCAGTATAGAATGATATCTTTCCCTAAATCCTTTTAAAGTAACTTATGAGCAAAACATATATTAAGTAATATATCTGTAGCTGTCACCAAAAAAATCTTAAATTTATAATATATTATAGTATTTCTCTTTACTTTCATGTATGCAGATGTACCACTATTTTACAGCTAAATTTGTTTTGATAGGCTGTTTTTGTCCAATCTATGAATTTCCCTATTATCCAATGAATCAAATTAGAAGTATCCCAATATTTATGAACAAGCAATACATGTGCCACTCCCCACATAAATCTTCTTGTAGCTATTGAAAAGTAATGGCCAGTTTTCTTATTGGCATGCAACTTTATGAATCATGAAATATGAAATTTCACTAGTTTCAGACTTACCACAGCAAGCATAACTTAATGACATTGGTGATATGGATTCAAAGAAGTTTATGGCACCATGGCTGTCCTGAAGGAGCTCACATAGTCAGTGGTTTTGTTTATGATAAATGCACATACGAAGCTTTTGTTCACCTAATGCCTTTGATTCAGTGAGTTAGAAACTCACTTTTGAGGCACTGGACCTTGACCCTATTCTCATATTTCTTAGTTTTAAAATTATGTCTCTGACAAATGTCTAGCCATCAGGTTAGCACATCATATGTCCTTCCAGGATTTGTCTTAATAATAACAAAGTTCCATTGTATACCCCAGTTCTGATAAGACTCAAGGCCTGCAAAAACAACAAGCATTGTTGGTGACACCCTGATTCGTGAGGAAAGTAAATCTATTTTTTGTCTGTGTCTTGGTTAAACTGATAGAGCTGCTTTCCGTTTTACCTGCTCCATTTTGTTTTCTGTTTAGACAAATCTGCTTGACCTGGTATATTTGTTCTCTGTGGCAGTTAGACACTTAAATTACCCAGGCTGCACATTTCATGTTTTTTTTTCCATTGGTAAATTTATTTTTGAGCAATACTTAATATAGACTATATTCGTCTTTGTCTTTTCTGATAATACCTGTTTGTGTCTTTCGGCTTTTCCCGGTTAGGGGTCGCCACAGCGGAACTCCAGTCCGCTAATGATTGGCAATCTGACTTGTAATCTAATAGTCTGCTTGTCTTCTAAACATACATATTACTTTCTGACTAAAGCATTTAAGAATTTGACTTTAAGTAAAGTGACATGCCCTATAACTTAGCATGGCTTTTTAATACTAATGTTAAAGCTGCTAGGAATAATACATCATTTTGGAACAGCAGAAATGGAAATAAAAAGCTTATTGTTTATCCATAAAATATTATAAAACGACTTACGAAAAGGAAGCAACCCAACTTAATTAAAGTCAACCCCACTCTCCTTTAATTTATTTGCTAAACATTTAATATTTCTATAATTTAAACTGTTTGTTGCTTTTGTTTCAGTAACTGAAGTCATTAAGTTACTCTTCCAATCTGCACTGCCATGACTGTGTTTTTTATCACAAATCCTCTAACAATAATACTTATTGTCCGTTTTACAAAAAAGGGATATCCACTCTTACTTATGAGTTGAACCATGATTTTAAACTTACAAGCAAAAACAACATCTCTCATCTAGAGCATTGGGTCATGGTGTGTATAACCTTTCAGTCTGAGACCTGATGCTAAGAAAACCATCCCAGAGTGTACAGCATTGCCTTTTCCATCATGAATAACTAACAGTTCACTTTTACATAAATCTAAACCACAACCCATGTCCACTTTGACAGATTAATCTTACTTTAACATTTTGTATGGACTATGCTTTTAATTAAAAAAAAATGAGTTTATCTTGTAATCACAATGTCAAACGTAAATGCTCCACTGATCTAGCAGTCTTCACAGACCTCTAATATAGAACCTAAAACTCAATTTGCCACACCAAATAGCATGCTACCTTGGTGGGAAAATCAAGCTAAAAACTCCAAAAAACATAAACAGCTGTCAAAATAAGTATACAAGCTCATAATATTCAAAATTAAAAAGAGCTGTTAATCACATACTTCCATTAAAGTAAACTATCTCTGCTTTTCTCACTCACAACTCAGCAATCACATCCATTCCCTGCATTCCCCATATTCAAGGCAACACACCATCCCAATCACTACCAACCATCAACGCAACAAAACAATCTGAGCCAAGCCACACAAAACCATCAGAATGAAAAACAACAGAAGCGCACAAACCAAATGACCAGGAATAAGCACCATAGACAACCTCATAACCACTATCTTAAAACAAATGAGAGGAAGACAATTTAACTACTATAACATAGATGCCATACAAAGAGACCAGATATATAAGTAAAAGCAAACAAAATCAAACACACCATCAGCCAAGTCCTCATCTATTTAAAATGTCCATTAGATTTAAAATAAGTGTGCAACACTGTAGTTAACCAACCATATTAATCAATATAAGAGCACTTCTAACACAGCTGTAATAAGTGACTTTATAACTTTGACTAAAGAAAGTGAACCTTTTAAAAAAAAATTCCTCCATGAATCATTCTTTAAGTAAAACAAAATAAAAACATTATAAGAATATGAATAAAGGAAACCTGCATGCAAAACTAACACCAAAAGAAAGCAAGTATTAAAGATATAATAATGATAAAATAATTGTTGATTATTTATTTCCCAGTTTATGTAGAACATGTGTGCTAAATTTATATAGAAATATGTTAATTATTGATTTTAAATATCCAATTAGTGAAAGAAAAAATAAATAAACTGAAAAAAATAATTACCTTAATAAAGAATGCATCCAATCTTCCTTTTTGATTATAAGTAGGTTAATGGGAAAAAAACATATGAAGTTAATATTATGCAAATATGGCTGTATGCTAATTTAACTATTATTAGAGTTTAGATAAAGAGTCACTTTTCTTTTAGTTTCTTGTTACATTCATTATTTTCCAACTAATTTTTTCAGCATGTCTTTTCAAGGAGCTGTTCTTCCAATAGATATCTTCCATTTAACCTAATATATTTTTTGATTTCAAGAATTTCATTGCATTGTTTAACTCTTCAAAAGTATAATTTCATGAGGAAGCAATATCTTTAGTCTGTCTGGAAAAAGCAAATGGACTGTAATCTCTCTTAAGTTCTTTAATTAAAGGTAGAAAGTGTTTCCTCTTGGATATCACAGTAGGAGAGTAGTTGTTATCAAACCTTATTATTTTATTGTCTCACTTGATAGGAGATTTTTCCAGGCTGTTTTGATGACTAATTCTTTGTCCTGAGATGAAAAGAAAAATTGCACAGTAGAAGATCGCGGTGGTGTGTTGTGTTTAGGGGAGGAAGTAACCAAGGGCTTATGTGCTCTCTCAATGCCATATTATATAGCTTCAGGTAAATCAAGAGTTTTAGGGAGCTGTTAAAAAGTTTGTCATACATTTCTCTTCAGTTTTATTTAGGCAAACCAAAGATACAGATTATGTATCTCTGAGACCTATTTTTGAGATCATCTATTTTATTCAATAGTACAGCATTTTGTTTTAGCAAGAATTCAGTGTTATTTCCATCTTCACATAGTCTCCCTTCCATGTTATTTACGGCATCCTCTATTCCAGATATTTGCATTTTTGCTGGATTAGAGTCTGTTATATATATTCCATCTGTTTTGAACATTTTTTTTTTAAATTGTCTAATTTGTTGTCTATTTTGTTCATTTTCAAGAAAGTTCTTGTATGTTGATAACAACAGACTGAAGTTCCTTTTTCAGAAATGAATCATGAGAGGTTGTTTTTGTGTGACTCATTCTGAGTTATAAAGGAGGAAATTTTCCAGATAAAAGTTTGACAGAAAAATAATAATATATAAAAATATGTTTAATATTATCCTTCAGGACAACTCAATGTAGTAGGATTTAGTTAAACATGAAATAGGATAACTTAGAAATAGAATTTCCTCTAAGAAATAAAATAGAAGATCAGAGCAGAAGAAATCTGCTGCTAGCCTGTCAGCATCCTTGAAATGTGTAATAATTATCTAGATATTTGCCTTAATGAGACTGTATTGCAAAAAAAAAAATCTCTACTTTTGTAAACTTGCTAATTTGAATGATGCATGTTTCCTTTATATGTTACCTTATACTTTGTTAGTAAGTAAAAATAGAATACATTTCTTCTCTCAGACCACACAGGTTCTTTCTTTCAGTCCAGAATAAAGGTCTGACTTTCACTTAAGACTTTGCCCAGGGCATTTATTTTTTTCTTTTAGATGCTACATTTCAGTTATAAATGCAAGTTGTTCCTTTTTGTTTTCAAAATGGTTGGCACTATATAGAAAGAATTTAGTGATGTTTGGTGTTTTATATTGCTTACTGTCACAACTGGATGGTACTTATTAAATATTTGAATTAGCATTTTTTTCTGGTGAGAAAACTATTGCTTTTTTTGGCAAGTAGCCTTGCTAGTAGTTGGTCAGTTGTGTTACTTATCATATTATTGTTTAATTATCTATTGGCTTGTTACTGTGTTTTCTACCACTATCAGGTCAAAAAGGAATACAGTGTTGAACCAGATTGTATTAGCTCTTAGTAAAGTAATTTGAAAATGCACAAAAAATGCCTTTTCCTTCTTACATCTTACTGTTACTCTATACTTGTAATCCTACATTAGGAGTGTTAAACTAAAGAGTTTCCCCAGTGCATTACATTTTGCATTGTTCAAATGAAAAATGCCTTTGCAGTATAATTAGCCCACTCTTAGGTTCATAGGTTCATAGGTAGGTACTAGGCTATCGGCCCAAGGGCCTAAGTAAGCCTAGCTAACAAGGTTCTCTGGCTTATGCCACCCAAGAAAGTTAATTTTCTGTGCCACTGTCGAGCAGAGCCACAGAAGTGATCCCTGGGGCGTACTTGCTATTTCCCATCCACTCATCAAGATTTTTCTTGAAGAGTGCTAATGAGGAACTTTGCTTGACATAGATGGGTAGCTTGTTCCAGAGTATAGGAAGTCTCTGGGACATGCATCTATCCCGCCAGCATGTCCTGTTTATTGTGGTGACAAGGTTTAGATCCCTAGTGCGTGTAGCTCGGAGGGATTGGGATTTCTTTAGGTGTAGCATGTCCAACAGCTCTGGGTTTAACATATCTTTATATATGAGGCAGAAATCTCCTCAGAGTAGGTAATATACAGAGTAAAGCTGGAGTTTATTGAGACGTTCGGTGTACGGCATCTGTTTGAGGCCAGTAATCCTCTTTGTGAGGTACTTCTGTGGCCTTTCCAGCTGCTGCAGATGTCTTGTGAGGTACATTCCAAAAGGGGCGTTGTACTCTATAATGGGTCTAATGAGTGCCAAGTAGAGGGGAACAATGACCTCTTTTTTTCCTGGATGAGAAGCCTTTTGTGATGAGGTGTGCCACATAGAAGGATTTCCTAGACATTTGTCAGAGACATAATTTTAAAACTAATAAATATGAGAATAGGGTCAAGGTCCAGTGCCTCATAAGTGAGTTTCTAACTCACTGAATCAAAGGCATTAGGCGAACAAAAGCTTTTTATGTGCATTTATCATAAACACTAGACATCTGTCTCAGTGAGGCCCTTCTTTAGGATGTCCACATCATTTGGGGACTCGACTATGGCTTCTAGTTTGCGGTCATCTGAGAACTTCATTAGCAGGAGGCCTTCTGTGTTAGCCTTTACTTCAGAGAAGTAGATACCAAACAGGAGATGTCCCAGGACTGAACCCTGTGGTACTCCACTTGTCACTGGTTTGAAGTCAGATTTGGAGTCTGCAACTTTTACAGTGTGGGTTCTGTCAGTGAGCCAGTTGGCAACCCATCTTGTGACATAGGGGTTTGTACCTAGTTTAGTGAGTTTAGATATAATTCCAGAATGTGGGATGGTGTCAAAAGCCTTGGCGAGGTCAAGATAGGGTGTGTGAACCACCTTACCCTCGTCTACGGCTTTGGTGACTACCTCAAAGAAGTCGATCAGGTTCAGAAGGCATGCTCTGCCTTTCACAAACCCGAACTGGGTGGGGTCCAGAGTTTGGAGGTTACTAATGTCTTTGTTTATGAGTTCCATGATGATACATTCCATGGCCTTGCAGACCAGGCTCATCAGGCTAATAGGGCGATAGTTCCCAGGATCAGTGGTGGCTCCCCCTTTGTGGAGTGGGATAACTGTTGATGTGTGCCATTCAGTGGGCACAAAGCCTAATGTGAGATTATTACTGAACATGGTACTTAGGTGGGGAGCCAGTTCGTTCTGATGTTCTTGTAAAACACAGCCTGGGATGTTGTCCGGTCCCATAGATGCTGTGTTTCTGGTTTTAGAGAGTGCGGCTTTTACCTGCATAGATGTGATTACAAGGACTCTGCTTTGTGGTTGCCCTTAGAATCAGTGGCAATTTTGTTTTTGTAGCTAGCTTTGGAGGATCTTATAAGGGATCTCAGCTTATTACTGAGGCTGACCAGGGAGCTCCTCCACTCATGGGATTTTACTCTCTTTTGCAACAGTTTCTTCCTTCTGTTGTAGAGGTTATTTATGGCAGGGGACCACCAGATTGGCTTCCTTTTTAAGGAGGATAGTGTCTTGGTTCTGTTTGGGATAGCAAGAACCATACACTTGTGTAAGTGCTTATAGAGTGCATTTGTGTAGGATTCAGCAGTCGTAACTGTATTGTCAATCTGCATGGGTGTCATGAAGTTTGCCACATCTGTCTTAAGAAGCATGAAGTTGGCTTTGGAGAAATTTTTTACTGTAGTTCCCTTAATGGTGGGTGGGGGCGGGATGTGGATATCTAGGGTTATTAGCTTATGGTCGGATCTGACCAACGAGGAGTTGATTTCAGGTGTGGAATACCGGTCACTCATGTTGGTAATGACTAGGTCTAGGATATTGTTGCCCCTGGTGGGTGTGTGGATAAGTTGATCCAGGACATTGGAATTTATGAATTCCAGAAAGCGTTGAGCGAAGGAGTTGGTACATGAGTAGTTTTCCCAGTTAATGGTGGCATAGTTGAAATTGTCCATTGTTAGGGTGTTGGGCTGAACCCTAATATTTTCCAGTATATCATGAAAAGAGGAGTGGGAATCCTGGGGCATGGTGGGGGATCTGTAGCAAGTTACAATTTGGTTTGCAGTTTTGCCCAGAGTTAGTTACACTTGGATAACCTCGGATGCATTATACTGCGTAACTAGCCTGGAGGTGTGAATATCCTTAATGAATATGGACACACCTCCACCTTTGGTGTTCTGGTCCAGGTTAGATTGCCGAAAAGTGTGGTATGAGTTACAGCCTGGTAATGCAGGAGTGCTCTTTAGAGCCTTGAACCAGGTCTCAGTCACTGCACAGATATCGATGTTCTCCATTTTAAGGAGTGCCTCGAGTGAGTGCATTTTGAGATTTAGACTTCTAGCATTGAGTAGCATTACCCTCAGTTTTTGCTTGCCTGTTCCTGTTACAGTGGTGAATTTGTCATTTGAACCTTACCTAAAAAAGGCACTATAGGGGCGGCAAGAGCCTTAGCCGGTACCCGGAATCCCAGGGGTGACAGGTGCAGGCCATATCTGGCAAAACATCATGGTCTGTCGACCATGTCGTCCCAGGCAGATAGATACTGGATCCCCTTAGAATGACACCGGAAGCTTAGCCAATTGTTGCAGTCAATCATTTTGTCCTTGTACTGCGGTATCATTCTAGGCGATGGCAGGATGCTACTCAGGGCTAGGTTCATACCTGCCTGGTCTACAAGATCGGAGAACTCTTCCATGTCTCTTTTCATGTAGTCCAGGGAAGTATGTCTCAGGTCGTTCACACCAACATGGACTATGACAGAGTCATATTTGTACTTGTTGTGGAGTGACCTGAGTGCATGGGTTATGTGGCGGATCCTGGAACCCGACAGGCAGCTGACAGTAACCTTCTCCTTGTTTAGCCTGGTGAGTGGGACATCAGTGTGCCTGACTATAGAGTCACCTATGACTAGTGTGTTGGATACATTGGTTTGCCTTCTAGGCTGTAGTTTATTGGCACACTGAGTCTGTAGGCTATGTGTCATTTGGGTTGTGTTGAGGGGTGGAGGTTGCTTATGTTTGTGCTTTGGACATCTCTGTTGCTTGAGCAGATTATTATTGAGAGCCTCTGTGAATGTTTTTGTGTTTCTATGTGTGGATTTTGGTGGTGTAGGTTTAGTGGGACTATGTGATGAGCGTGGTGTGGTGCAAGTGTTTATCTTCTCCTCTTGACTGCCAAGTTCAGTCTTGGTTGGAGAGAGCTTTACCTCCAGTTTGGCTAGATAAGTGTATCTCTCACAGATCGTAGTGTTGGGTGGTAGGAGGAGAGGGTTGTCTGTGTACATGAGGCAATTGCTACATTGCCTCAAGATGCCCAGGTTCATCAGATAGATAGGAGAGAACACTGGGAGCTGACCCTTGGACATGCCTGAATAAAAAACTACTTTCCTCTAGACAAGTGAGGATAGTGAGTATAAGAGCTGTTTTTCTCGAATCAAGTGAGGAAAGTAAGTACAAAAACTGTTTTCCTCTAGGTAAAGAGGAAGGTTGAGTGCTGTAGTAATTTGTAGCTTATTTAGTGCTAACAACAAGTTCTGAATAAGTGCTGCACGAATAAGCACATTTAAGTGCTAAAACTAAGAATCTGTATCTGGATCTTGTGGTAGATAGCCTACCTAGTGCTTACCACTCCCATTGATAAGCTAGAATGCTTCCCTCCAACTCAGAAAGGCTTGGGGGGGGGGGCTCAGAAGCTTACAAACAGTCCTGGATACATCAAATCTGTATCTAGACTAGATTAGTTACAGGAAAGGTGGGAAACAAGTGCAAATGCGGACTTTTAAACCAGAACGTTAAAAGAGATTGGAAAACTGCCCAAACAGCTAATAAACTACAATTTCTGTGCCAGAAATCACTCCCTCCAAACCTGTTACTTTGTTATTATTTTTTCTTTTTTCAAAAAAATTGTCTTTAATGGATTACTCAGTTCAGTGCTTCCCCAATATACCAGTCTCAACAGAGTGACACATAAAAAAGAAAATATACCTTAAGTACTAAAGCATCATTTAAGTTTTCCTGTCACTGATGTGCAGCTGGTTGTTTATGAAGTTTCATTTATTAATTTATCTATTGATTTATATATTTATTTATCTATGTGTGTATTTATTTATTTATTATTTCATTTTATTTTATTTCATGTTTTTATGTCACTTAGGGCTTTTGTGAAATATTTTGTTATTTATTTTTGGAATTTGTGACATCTATAGCATCACATAGGCAAGAAGTTTATATCTCAGACATTAAAACCTCAGGAAAACAATGCAATTAGCCAGTTTACTTATTCTAACTTCAGGGTCAATACAAAGTTTTAGACCAAGGTGGTTACTTCAGTCAGTATGTTTTTTGAGACTGTATGTTATCAGTTGACTATCTTTGCACCTCAGCTAGAAGAAGCAACTGAACTACAATTCAGAGTCTGAGCAATAGCTGTGAACAAGCTGATCTTTCAAACCTAACTTTCAAATGGAATGTAAAATGCTGGGTAAAAGAGAGAGGCATAAATAAAAATCAACTGCTGTCTTAAAGAATCTCAAATAGTGAAGGTAAAAAAAGTTGGAAATCATTGTACTCTCACTGTGAATCACTACTCAGATATTAATACTACAGATGTTCTTCTTCATGAAAATTCTCTTCAGGGATTTTCATGGGCAGAATATCAAAGCACAGCCAAAGTATGGGAGTACAGGAGTTAGGGATGAGAGAATTACATGCTTATTGTTTGTAAATTATATTGTTCTAAATGTCATGTTTCGTCCTTGACTAAAGTGGTTTGTTCTTGGTAGGTGACAGATGACCAACTGCCTTGAGTACAGCAATTTAAGTAGCTTTGGTTCCTTTTGAAGACAGAGAACAGAGGGAACAGAAGACTGGCCCACAGAAGGCTGCAGTGGTGGTAGTAATATAGGTGTTGCATGGAACTGTGTCAGTCAAATGAGAGGTGAGTTACACTTAATAGTTTCTTCTAGTTAAAGGTTTAAAATGTAGAGTGACCCCACTGGGGACCATTATATTATACCACATTACATCCACTTGACAGTAGAATGAAATAATAATCCTTTCTATTCTTCCCTTTACGTGCATTTATCAGCTCATTCACTTCCATCAGGGAGTTTTTCCTCATGCCTTTCCACCTGTCACTTACCCTCATGAAAGTCTCGGTGACTGCATTTCACAGATCCTGGAAGTAGTTGATCCATATAATCTGGGCTTGTCCCTCCACCATCCTCTTTACCTCCTGTTTAGGATGATCTCTCCACATCTGACAGGCATGATCTTGTATACTTTTATCATGCCCTCACTATCTCTTCTGGTAGCCTTTATCTGGTTTGCATTCAGAAGCTTGATGTCTCTCATTTGGATGACCTCCAGAATTGCACATATTGCTCAAGGTATGGGTTATACAGGGCAGGGCAGTGATCATGGTTGAGATTAACCAGGACATAGTAGTGCTTGATGTATGGGATAGTCAGGATACAATACTGCTCAAGTTACGGGTTAACCATGAGCTGGTAGTGCACAAGGTGTGGGCTAACTGGGTCCTGGTAGTGCACAAGTGTTACATCTTTGCTTCTGGACACTAGGCCTGTGTGGATACATGCAGAATTTGGTCTACTGTTGCCACTGGCCTCTCAATCTGCTGGTGGTACAACCCAGATGGAATCAGCACTTCCAGATCATCTTTCTGATATGGAATATTTAACAAGTTATTTTATTTTATTTCATTTAACTGGGATACAGCACTGATCTCCATGGGCATTTTGCACACTCAGCCCCAGCCCACTGTCTGGATATGTGACTTGCTCAAAGTCACACAGTTATGCAATGGAGGCTGACAGAATCAAACTCTGGACCACTGAATCACAGGAAACAGTTTATTAGTAGCCCATTAATCCTCGCTGCTAACTGGCAAGTTCTACTGTCCCACGTACTACAGCACACCAGTATTGTTGTGGCTTAGGAACAGTATTTTGCATTTGGTTGCAGTGAAGCTAACATACACTCTTTTTCCTCATAGTTTCAGAGTTTAATAGGTAAGTACTAGGCAATCAGTCTATAGACCATTTCAAGCCTAGGAAAAACCCTATTCAAAATTTCCATCTTGCCTTAGGAACAACAAAACTAGATAGACCGGTAGAAATTTTGTGGCTACCCATCCAATTATCTAGGTTCACCTTGAAGGTGGCAAGGGTGGTCCTCTGCATGACATGGAGTGAAAGTTTGTCCCAGATGTGAGAGATATATTGGAATATGAATATATCATGCAAGTATATCTTATTTATCTGCTGATGAAGGTTTGCTTCCTTTAACCAAGTATTTTGATGCATCATTAGTTCTGCAAAGCAATAGGAGATCAGCTATGGTAAGATCTTTTATGGCATGAAAGGCTAGACATAGATCTCCATAGATGAATCTGTAAGAGACAGAGCAGAGAGAAAGGGCTGCCAGTCTCTCCTAATAACTAGTTTTTTTAAGGCCACTGATCTTTTTAGTTGTTAATTTCTGACATCTCATAAGCTGTGTGATGTGTTTAGATAAACACATATCAAAAGCTGTGCTATATTTAACAGTGGGTCTGATAAGATATGAATAAAGGGAAATTAAGACTTCTTTGGGTCTAGTAGATATGCTTTTGATAATTAGATGGGCCAGATAAAAGATTTTCTGAATAACTGTGGAGACATGATGGCTGAATGATAAGAAGAACAATAGTACCCAGAACCCTTTTAATAGTATCTGATTGGAGGGGTGCATCTCCTATACAGTAAGCAAAACCATTTTGTTTACCAAATGAACTATGCTATTTTTTTTTTACATTTGATGTGAGACCATTGTCAGCCTTTTCAAATTATTCCTTAGTGTCCACCCCATTGTCCACTGTTAGTAATTCTTTAGTGTCCACCCCACTGTCCAGTGCTAATTATTTCTTAGTGGCCACAACATTATTCACTGCTATCTTTAACTTTGTGTCACCAGCAAATATGATGATTCTGTTCTGTCAGATATAGAGAAACAAATGCACTGGGAATTACCAAGTCATGATGACCTCACGTGTCTCTCTGATAATCATTTTCTTGTTCCTCACATCATCCTACTAACAACTACCCTCTTGGCCCTTTCCAAGCCACAACAGATTTCCTTACACTCAGTTTTAATCCCAGTCTTGTGTTTGATCTAAGGGTACTTGATCCAACACAGCATGGCTAACTGAAAGTGCACCATCTAACATTATGTTTTTACAGGACAAATGTTTACTATAGTGAAATGTTGGTAATGTGAGCACATACAAAGGACAGCGAAATATCACATTATTTCTGTACCACAGCAGCAGGTCAGTTGTCATGCTTCACACGTCAACTTGTTAAACTGAACAACTGGACATACTATAAAACTGAAATTTGTACAACTCATTTCGGAATAGGGGTTGAGACAGAGTTTCAGTTGGACATTGTTTTAGATGTGTCATTTGAGAACGTGCATAACAAATGCTTACCAAGAGATTAAGAAAGAAGATCATGTAGCTACAAAGCATAGGCTTATGTTCCATGAAATCAAATGCATTCATGAGATCTAAGAACAATAGTCAATAATAGGACAGGGAATATGGCATGTATGCATTGTATAAGATGAATCATTGTATTGCCATCCAATATATCCACAGTATACACCTGAAATTGCTATTACGCTAAAATATGGTCTGACAACTAATGATATACTACCCAAAGAAATAATTAGCTAAAATTTAGGATGTGACACAGGATGATAGCATAAGAAGGATCACCGTTCTTGATGGATCCTACCGTGTCACCTGTTCTCAAATAAGGGGCACTGCTTTATTAAATACTTATCAATGCACATAATCATCATTTTAGTAGCTTTAATACCACATGGCAAAAATTAATTAGGCAAACTGCTGATAACAGAGACACATTCAATTTTAATCCTAAATTAAAAA
The DNA here is from genome assembly GCF_019279795.1 of Protopterus annectens. Classification (NCBI taxonomy): domain Eukaryota; kingdom Metazoa; phylum Chordata; order Ceratodontiformes; family Protopteridae; genus Protopterus; species Protopterus annectens. The sequence continues at coordinate 1,454,527,297 of NC_056733.1, forward strand.
AAAAGTGTCCCCACTTGTGTGATATCAAAGAAAGAGAAATGCTTAGAAAAAGAAACTGTTTGTATTTTCAATCAAGACTCTCCAAGAAACACAATCACAAGACAAAAAATAAATAAACTGGTTGCAAACATTTGTCATTCTTATCTATAGTATACTGGATAGAAGACTCCAAAAGAAATGTCATAGCAGTATTTTTGAAATAAATTTCTATACGTTTTATGCTATAAAAGTTTTATGGTATACCTGGCATCTGCAAACTGGAATAAGGACAGGATGATGATGAACAGGAATGATGCGTGCTAAAATACTTGGGTACTGGTACTCTTATTGAACTTGATTATGTTAACAGACAAGACAAACTTTAAGAATGAGAATCCACAGCTTTCACTGTTCCTAATTTTCTTTGTGTGCATTCTGTGGCGACCGAGAAGAAAAAGCAACATGAAGATCATTATCTGGTGAATAAAGAAGCTACGTAAACACTTGGGGCAAGCTCCGAAAGGTTACCACCTGTGTACACCTGGCAGTAACCATTTCTGATCCAGATTCAGCCCTTCCACAGTACTTTAGATCAAAACTGTGCAGCACCACAGTGGGATGTCTCCGCATACATACAAAATGCTAATAATGTATTCCAGGGCAGTGTTCCATCCCAATTAGTCACATGATCCTATGGAAATGCCCGAGGTAAAGCATTTGCACAGCAGAGTGATTCAGAGAGTCACTGCATTAGTAAACACAGAGGCTTATGAATGAACATAGACAAAAACTTGTGTTCCTCCGTCAAACCAGCTTTAAGTGCTGTGGAGCTTATTGAGCAGGTAGGGTGTGTGTGGGGGGGTGGTGCATGTAAAACTAAAAGTTCTTCAGCAGGCTAACGACTAATAAATAAAAATTTACTGCTGGATCTACCAATTAGATGGGGTATCTAGTAAAAACCAATCCGAACATAAGAACAACTCCAATTTGTAATTGGTTGTTTAGAAAATGTGTTAAGTATAACATGGTCAGCAAAGTTGTATATTTTAAGCAGTATTTTGTTAATGAAAACAGTTCTAAGGAAATCTGTTGTATTTGACAGATGAAAGTGCTAAACTATAGTTTATTAAAACTGGTTTTATTTCACTTTATGGTGGAATGGTTTTTAAAAGATTCCCTATCAAACTTATTATCCAGAAGTTAATTCTGGGTGTGTACACGTGTTAAAGTGTGGGGCTGCATGTGTGAGTTGAAGTATGAGTGTGTGTCTGCCTGGGAGGTCAGCAGGAGGGATGTGTGTGTGTTAAGGGTAGGATATGTATGTGTGTGTGTTTGCATGTGTGTGTGCACGCGCGCATGTGTGTGTGTGTGTGTGTGTGTGTGTGTGTGTGTGTGTGTGTGTGTGTGTGTGTGTGTGTGTATACACGCACACATCTGTGAGAACATGTGAAAATGCATCCATGAGTGTAAAGGGGATGGGTGTTTGTGTGCATGCATTTGTGTGTGTGTGTGTGTGTGTGTGTGTGTGTGTGTGTGTGTGTGTGTGTGTGTGTGTGTGTGTGTGTGTGTGTGTGCAGTGGGGGGTTTGTCATACTTCTACACTGTCCTAGAATAACAAACAAATCCTGCAGCATTGGAGGGGCACTAGACCCCAAGAGAAATTAAAAAAAAAAAAAGGTTTGTAGTATGAAAGACGTGGAAGGGGGGACACTAAACACCATAGGTAATTCTTAAACAGTAAAATACAAAGGTTTGCAGCATGAAAGGTGTAGGACAGTGGAACACTAGACAACAAGTGATATATTTTAAACAATAACACAAAAAGGTTTGAAGAACCAGGGATAATTCTATATAATGCTCAAAAGGAACTAAAAAAGATTCAAAACCTATACCTTCACAGGTTACATAGAGAATACTAGTTCTCTGTACCACCTGTAGACACCAGGCATATATATATATATATATATATATATATATATATATATATATATATATATATATATATATATATATATATATTTGTAATTATGCGAGTAACAAATAAAACAAAAAAAAAATCGGTGAACGTAAACAAGAGAGGCACCACAATACACAATGTAGAGATATAAGCACTTTCATTCCTTTATTGCATTCCTCTGAACTTCATCAGATAACTTACATACACTTCCTCACCTTTAAAAGGAATTAGATAACCAATCAAAGCAACAGTTTAATTTAGTTCAATTAAACTGCCTTATTAATGGCTGCTAAAAACATAGACCTGCACAGCTTTTGTTATTATCAGGTACCCAAAGTCCAACTCAATTTTATTATTACTAAAAGACTAACATGATAATAGCATTTCATAAAATATAAAATGTAAAATGTTAAAAAATTAAATATGGAATAGTACCTCTAATTCGGTGAGCTGCAGTATGGTCTATGACTCGGAAGGTATCCTATGAAATACTTATTCTTCTTTCGGATTTTCCCAGTTAGGGGTCACCACAGCAGATCACCTGTCTGCTCATGATTGGCAGTGGAGTTTTGCGGTGTCGAGTTACCAACACAGCTCCCAACCTTCCACGGAAGACACACACACTCACGCATTCATACCTAGGGCCAAGTTAGAGTATCCAATCCACCTACAGCATGTCTTTGGGATATGAGAGGAAACCGGAGCACCAGGAGGAAACCCATGTGACCACAGGGAGGACATGAAGACTCCACACAGAAGGCATCCCAGCCAGGGATCGAACCGGAGAACCTCTTGCTGTGAGGCAGCAACGCTAACCGCTGCACCACCACGGCTGCCCATCCTATGAAATACTCATAAAAATAAAAAAATAAAAAAATAATAACAATAACAATGAAACATTATTCATTATCAAATAGTATCTGCTTTCATTACTAATAAACTATTAATTGATATTCTAGCATTTATTCCAGGGGTTTGGGTATCATTCAACAGTATCCGCCAGTGTGACTTCTTAAATTCAAAAATGCTCACCAGTTATCCCACTGTTATTCTCAACTACCTTCTTGAGAACACAAAATACACATTTTTTAAAACTGGAATAACTTAATGAATGCCTATATAAGGCATTCGTACTGTCTTTTCTCCTGATGACGTATGTATGTTGGTAGATTCTTTTTTTAAGAGAGTTTTCGGTCTTCCCTGTATAGAAGGCAGCACATGCTTAGCAGATAGCAACATATACTACACCCTTGGTGTTACAGGCAAAATTTCCTTTTATAGGGAAGACCTACTGGTGGTTGCCTAGAGTTACATAGATCGTATCATAAATAAATCTACATTCCCTACATGCACCACACTTTCTCATTCTTCCTTGTTGACTCAGTTTTCCTTGTTTATTCTTTTCAAACAAATTCTTCAAATTTTTTCCTTTTCTATATACAGTCTTTGGTGGCTGGCTTAACCTCCCTGTTAACAAAAATAACGCAAACACTGCACCCCATTTTTTTCAATAAAACGCCTAATAGTGGGGAGTGCGTGCTGTAAGTTACAGCAAAAATAGCATTGTTATTAAAGTCACATGTTGTCTTTTCAGATAAGGAAACTGTGTCCCTTAAAAGAGGAGGATAAAATGTTGTTCTACACTCAAGAACCATAGCTTCTTGTTCTTTCCACAGTTTTGGGGCTAATTCCTCTCCTTAAACCTTAGTAGTCCTTAGTAGGATAAGCTCATGGTACACTGTTCCTTCATCAGTAGCCAACCTTGACAACCTTATCGTCTGGCTCTTGACAAGATTCCTTTTTTTTTCCCAGTAAGGATGATTGCTGCCAAAACGTAAAAAAAGCATTAGAAAAGGTTGGTTTTCTGTAAATGGATGACTCATAGTGTTACTTCTCCTTATTTTTGTGCAGGTGGACATCCGAATAGTTCACACTATCAACATCCACCTTATATGTAAATGACAAAAATGTAGTAGTGGAATTGATATACTCCATAAATACTGGAATTTTATGATCATCATCATCCCACAAAATGAGGATGTCATCCTAGTACCTAAATACATATATGTCCTTAAAGGTACAACCACTGGTCAGGGATTTGGGAACACGTTGACAGTAAGACAATCTCTGACCACCATGTCTTTAGTGTGGTGAGAAAATCAATCTATATTGCACAACTTATAAGTAAATGCAAGACATCCAGTTCCAAGATCATTGATCCATTGTACTTAGCAATCATCAGACTAGTCACAAGTACAACACCCCCTTCTGTATGTATTGGATCAGGCAACTGAAACAGTTTGAGAGACCACAGAAATTCCTCTCAAAATGAATACAATGAGTAAGCAAGTCCTATGCAGACAGTCTCAAAGCCCTGTCCCTAGACTTGGTCTTCTACAACATGCTGCATGGCAATCTATGCCCAGCCTGATAGTCATCCTGTGATCCCACACTAACAGATTTATTGCACATTTGCAAATCATATAGTTTCATAAATACCCATTCTAAGGACCTAAACCTCATATGCAATATAAACAAGACATGCGAGGGAAAGGAATGTGTCTCAAAGATTACTTTTTCTCTAAATAGGCTACCCATCCACATGAAGCAAAGCTCATCCCTAACTTTATTCAAAACTTGGACCAATGAATGGGAAATCACAAATTTACCCCTGGTTTGCCACCTTTGTACCTCATGTACAGAGGCAGCCTGTGAATGTGTATAAGCCTATATCATAATCGTAAAATTCTTTGCAGTATTGACATGTCAGCAATATTTTGGTAAAACTGGGTTAAGCTTGGCTAAGCTTAAAATGGCTCTTAGGCCAATTGCCTAGTAACTACCTATGAGCCTTTGAAACTTTCAAGCAATATTGACTGGCTGTAAGGATCCATAATTTATAAGAGCAGGGACAAAAAATAAAAAGAGACATCAGGGACATTTTGTCAACCTGGGGACAGGTAAGAGGTATGTTAGCATTTGTGTGTGTGTGTGTGTGTGTGTGTGTGTGTGTGTGTGTGTGTGTGTGTGTGTGTGTGTGTGTGTGTGTGTGTGAGTGTGTGTGTCTGTGCGTGAGTGTGTGTGTGTGTGTGTGTGTGTGTGTGTGTGTGTGTGTGTGTGTGTGTGTGTGTGTGTGTGTGTGTGTGTGTGTGTGTGTGTGTGTGTTTGAATGTGTACATGCATATGAGAGTGTGAACAGGGAGTTGATAGTAATAATGTGATGCACTGTCTGCCAGTGTTATCTACCAGAGGAACGTGCTGATTAACACAAGCAGCAAAGAAGGTTGATTCAGAGACATGCAAATTAGCTGATAATTTCGTCATTGTATCTAACATGCCTCTGAATCACAAATTTCTGCATTGTGTAAACAGCCCATTTTGGCACAGGTCTTATCACCAGTTGTGGGTTTCTTTTTGAATCCTTGGGATGGAATACTATCTGTATTTAAAGCTGTGGAAGCTATGCTACAGAGTAGTGCATAACATTTTAAAATATAGGTATACACTGAACCAGTGTATAATATAGGAATACATTGAACCACTGCACAATTTTACATTTTTACATAATTTAAAAAATGAGTCTGTAGTTAAATAAGGCAGTACAGTGAAGGTAACCTTATTAGTAGGATTATTAACATGGCAGTCTAATGACAGCAAAGAGGTGCACACTGGTCTAAAATAGATTATTATGAAAGTAGTCAAAGTAGTGAATAAAAAAATTAGAGGTTTGAAAAGTTCATGTTAAAAACTCAAGGAAATTAAAAAAAAAGCTCAAGAGCTTTGAACAGAAGTTTAAAACTGCAGTAAAGTATTGTCCCAGTCCCCTTCAAGAAACACATCACACCGAATGACATTTGACGACCTATTGAAATTTCCATAAACATAATTGTTAGCTAATATTTATTCATTTTAAGCAAAACATAATACAGGTGAAAATAACATCCATATAACATTATCATAGGACAGGACAGTGTAGCCCCACTCATTCTGATCATTAAGCAGAATCCATACCTCTACTCACTTACTTATGAAGCAGCGTACCACTCACTTCCATTACCATTTATTCAGTTATACCGCCAACCAAATAAGCAGCTTCCCCTGTTTGCTTATTTACTTATCAAGCAGCGCAACCACTCACTTTCCTTTCCCAAATTATTGAAATGGCTATCCAAAACCGGAGGGGAAACAGAAGAGGGAAAGCCTGCCCCTCTTCTCTGCCCTAATCAAACTGAAAATAACCGCAATCCCCACTAATAACAAGGGGAGGGAGGGCAGGTAACAAGTCCATGCAAAAATGTGACTCCTACTCCAGTTAGTCTAAAATCCTTTAAGCCCCTCCCCTACCCATACCTCATTTCCTCCCAAACATCTTTCATTCCTATTTAATCCTATCCTCCCCTTATCCTCCTAATTCCTGCTATTCTATTTATCTAACTCCACTTGAAGATGTCCCTGGACAAATTGGTCTGTTCCAAACTTCATTTGTCCCGGTCCTCTTCAAGAAACACATCACACTAAATGACATTTGATGACCTTTATTGAAATGTACCTAAACATAATTGTTAACCAATAGTTATTAATTTCAACCAGAACATGATACAGGTGAAAATAACATCCATGTAACATTATCATAGGACAGGACAGTGTAACCCTACTCATCCTGATCAGTAAGCAGCATTCATACCTCCACTCGCTTACTAAAGAAGCAATGTACCACTTCACTTCAGTAACCATTTATTGAATTATACCTGCAACCAAATAAGCAGGTTCCTCCACTTGCTTATTTACTTATCAAGCAGTACAACTGCTCACTTTCCTTTCCCAACTTATTGAATTGACCATCTAACACCGGAGGGGGAACAGAAGTGGGCATGCCTGCCCCTCTTCTCTGCTCACCAACCTGACCAGGCTGTTCCCCCCTCTCTTCAACAAACTTCCAGCAACCTAACCACCATTAAGGCATCCAGCCAAATATCATTTGGTGTAACCAGTCTCCACTAACCAAGCTGGAACAGATTCATCACCTACTAAAACCCTATCACATAACTAACAAAATAAACAGTTACCTAATAGCTGAAAACAAATCACTGACCCTTCTCCTATGCTGAGATAACAAACCATAACCTCATAGCCTAGCATAACCACTGCGCATGAACTAAATGATCCTTACCTCATGACCAATGGCAGCCCCACAATGATTCCAAGGGCATTACAAAACACACACAGAGTCAATTGCATGCCATTATGCCCCATGCCGACCCCATTTATTACCCAATGCAGTAATAACCAAATGAGGTCTCATTAAAGCCAGTGCAATAACAATCCTAATGACTCCCCAATCATTACCATCCAAATGGACAACCAACACTAAACCCACTGCCATCTGAAAGCACACAGAGGCAATGACAGACCATGATGCCACATCCCATCCCCATTTCACCGCTTAACATAGCATAAAGAGAAATCTTTCAAATACTGTTGCCTATCAATCCTGCCATTACACTAACTATCCCTTAGAAACAATAAGACAGTTAATCAACCATCATGGCATTCTAGCAACCCAACTCTACAAGCCATACCATTTCCCTATTAAACAAAATGCAATGAATCCTAATCCCCAACCACTCCAACTGCACCTCCTATTCCCAATTAACATACACCCCCTATATACAACATGCCAATTACCTTTCCTTCCATCTAACCAGCCACCAGCCCAACTCCCCCAATTGCTCCTGACATGCCTTCTTTGTTAACCAATAAAATTCTCCACAACTTCCCAACCATCTGTCAAAAGCCTAACCAAGCTGGATACCCCAGTAATCACCTGCCAAATGCACCCCAAACAAATACTAAACCCATTTCCCCACAACACCTACATACCTAGTATGCTCCATCAAACCCTACATGCTCTTAAGTTGCACATACCGAACCACCTCCAATCAGTTCAGGGTGCAAGTCACAACTTAATGGGTGACTGTAAATTCACACTTGAGGATCCACCCATGTCCATCTTGAAATAGAACATTAGGTGTTGTATGTGAAAATAAATTGAACTTGATATCCCCAGACCACCACATATCTAAGTGAAACTCCAAATACTCAGCATCCTCAGTTGTCCTTCTATCCCATCATCCACCAAACAACCTCTCCAAATTATGCCCTCCAAACTCAACACCTCCTAAAAAATGTTTAAACAAATGAAATCCCCATGACCAATCCTATCTATCTGCCCAAAGAGCCATTCCAGTGAATTGCCCAAAGGCAGCCCAGTGGTACACTACACCAACTTATTAACCCCTTCTGGTACCAATGCAAATCCCATGAACAATCCAATACACCTAGCAAGAGTTCAACCTTATTAATCCACCTCTTACCCTTAAATTCCTCTTTAAAACTTCCCTATTAATGTATTACCTCTTCATCCAACAGCAAACACTAACCTGGCCCCAAACACTCACTTACCTGCAATGCTCCCACAAAATCTACTTATCCTTTAGTCGCACCTGAAACATACAAACTGAATAACCTACCCCTTCACAAACACTACCTTCCTTGTAAGAAATGAATAGTCCTACTTTTTGACCCCAACACTCCTTGATTCAATAAATAAAATCAAAGTCCTTAAGAAACACACCCCCCCTCCCCATGTATTACCCATGTAACAAATTCAGGCTGCTGCAGTCTCAATGACCAAATATCCCTTCAACACACAATGCAAACTCACCAAAATGAGTAAGTAAAATTACATCAGTACCTATGACATCATTCCCAGTAATTGAAAACCTCTTTGTAACAACCTGCATCACCTAAGAAGAACACATCCTTCAGGCCAACAGCTAATATGATCTCTGCACTGATCATGAGTGACTGTCTTACATTGCAGTCTGACATCTAAAACACCCAACATCACACCACCATCTGCAGAGAAAGAGAAAAAAATTTAAATTATCTGAAATACAAACATATTTGAAGACAACCCACCTTCCCAGTGCCCTCTGTATAAAGATATAGGAACAAATAATGTGTAATCATGTAACATACTCTCAAAACCTCCACCAATAAAACTACGGCCCACGGCCACAAAATGCACCCATGGCATTTTTTTTTCAAGCTTAATATTCACTTCCTCCCCACTCAGCAGTAATATTCCAATCACTTTGTAAAATATGGTTCAGTGAGCTGCCACAAGCAATGATTATGACTTGAGAGCACTTTAGCATGAAGTGCAATACCATCAAAAGGGGTGCATACACTAACCACCTCCATGACCATATTAAGCCTAAACCATTCCCTCTTGCGAGCGAAACCCTGCACCTTATGTTTGTTAAAGTAAGCACTTTAATCAGTATGCCAATACCCCAATATATGCTTAATCAAGAAATCTGGACAGCCCCGTAACTATAGGAAAACAAAGGCCCACAATTAAAACACCATTCAACACTGTGCAACAAACCTGAAATCTAAATGCATTGTACATTAACAGGCATATTACAACAAATACATAAACATGTTTAAACTGACAGAAAGGAAAACCTAGTGGTGAAGAAACTTGACATAGAAAAGTTTATAGCAAAAGCCAAAGAAAGCACCTGCAGTGGTCAAAAGGATTAACACTAGACAGAGAAACAGATAATGTGGCTACCAGCATGTTCCCCAAAAAAAAAAAAATATATATATATATATACATATATATATATATATATATATATACATATATATATGTGTGTGTGTGTGTGTGTGTGTGTGTGTGTGTGTGTGTGTGTCAGTATGTGTGTGTGTGTGTGTGTGTGTGTGTGTGTGTGTGATATATATATATATATATATATATATATATATATATATATATATATATATATATATATATATATATATATATATATATATGTATAAAATCACCCCCAAGCTTTGCTGCCAAAGAGACCAGGACATCCATGGCGCCCTTTATTCAAGAATTTACTACTTAAAGCCAATCACTGCCACCTCGAGTAACTCTAGATGATGAAGTTTTGGAATTGTATAAGACAAAAGCACTCACCATTTTGTTAATAAAATGGATTTTGCCTGTTTTCTCTGCTCATATTCATTGTCCGTTGGATTTTTACAGTGTTTGTGAGTTTCGTCTTGTTGGTTTACAGAAGCAGGTGTGTGTACATTGGTATGGTATAGAAGTGGAATAAGCAGGAAATGTCTAATGGGAGGAATGCTTGCATATGTTTTATTCATATTTTTATGCCCAACTTTTCTCAAATTGACCTCATGTAGCAAGAGCTCCTCTCACTTCATATGGCACCTATTTGATCCCCTCTGGTGTAAGACTTTGGATGATAGGGCCCTAAGCTACCTAGCTTACTGCGGGTTTTAGCTCGCTGCCTTCCTTTGCCTCTCTGCAATATCTTGAGGTAAGCATTGGGCATAAAAACTGATTATTTGGATCTGTTATGCTTGAAGTTTAGCATGTTGTAATTCCCCTAGATTTATGTTTGGATTCAGTCCTGCCATGACATGAACCAATACACTTATGGAGGGGAAATGTAGAATTTTGGTTACTCCATCCCACCTTTTGCAGCTGCTCTTCTGCCCTGTTAGTCAACTGTACGATTTTGAGCTGTCAGCAGTCCATAACTCTAGCACAGAGCTGGGTGTGATAGGGCATGTGTTAAGTTTTGTTTTCTTTATCACTTCCACCTGGTGATTCCTTTATATGAGAATCACAGCACCATTTTATACTGATTCAGTTTTACAGCTTTTTAAACTTAAACTATATGATAATAAAAGTATGTGGTGTTTCCACTACAAAAAAATTAAAATGGCAGTCTCCTTCAGCTATGCAATAACAAATATAAAAGAACATGCTAGGACTAGAACTAGGGTAAACCAATAAGGGCATCACAAATGCAGGGATAGCTACTGGTAAGAAGGAAATAACTATTACAGTTAAAATGAATGCAAAATAAAACTATTGCAGAACTAAAACAAACCACTGAAGTATGCAATAAAAACTGTATTATACTGGTGATGGCCAATTGTAAACAACAATTAAGAAGAAGAGACTGATATATTCCACATTTTCAGTAGTCTGCAGTTCATCATTTGAAAATACCATTCCACTGGCATTGCCCAGTAAGACGTAGTTAGTGAGACTTGCACACAACTGTGGAAGCATTTCACTTAAAAATGCATATCATATTAATGTCGCTGCCTAAAGTTTTAGTTTCCTATAGGTAAACGTCTGTATATGCATGGCTGGTTTGCTGGCTTGCTAGAAAGACTTAGGTGGGAGGAGAGGTTAACAGAGAAGAATGATACCTGTGCGAACACATACCATGTCCACTGGTTCAGAGTCATGCTTCTATGAACTTTGAGTCAATCAACATTTTTAATGGAAAGTGGCTGAAACAGCTAATTTTCCAAAAGTAGCCATTTTATACAGAGATGGCTGCCAAGTGAAAGTATATTAGTTCTATGAGATATGGCAATTTTGAGCATAGTTATAGTTACAAGAGACAAAGAATATTCTAGAAAATAATTGGTGTTTTGCTTTCCTTAGCAAGTACTATTAAAAAAAAAAAAACTACTTTAGAGTTTTATTTAGATCTAGCAAACTGCTACTGGACTCTACCAGCTCACAAAGGTTGTGTGAAGGACACTGAATGGGCAAGCCTCTGTAATAAACACCACTTCTCATCCCAAGCTCTGTAAGTTATGCACTATACTGCAACTCACTCACAACTGCCACAGTAGGCAGCCATGAATGCCAATTATTAACTGTGATAAAAATGTATCACTGTTGCATACTAAAGCACTGAGCCAAATTCAGATAGGTTAAGGTGAGGTGTAAGAGCAGTGTGCATGTTATGGGAACCATATCCAGTTCACAGACAGTCTTGGCATGCTGCTGCAACACTATGTGACATTTACACAACAGGGCAAATCTGCAGAAGTTAACTTGGCATTGTTAATGAGCATAGTCGAAAGTGTATTGTCATCCATCTGTGTTAGAGGTAAGTGCCAAGGTGTTTAGTATACAGGTAAAGTTGTAGGAAAGCGCATGTGTGTATGTGCATGGCTGCATATGTATGTGTGTAGAGGTATCGTAAGGTGTGTGTGTGTGTGTGTGTGTGTGTGTGTGTGTGTGTGTGTGTGTGTGTGTGTGTATGTGGGTGAATGGGTGAATATGTCCATGAGTGCAATCAGTTGCGATTAAGTGGGGGGGCTTTGTGTGTGCATAGTGTATGCATGAATGAGTGGATGTTGTGGGTGCTGTCATATCCCCACACTTCCCTAGACTAATAAGCAAATCCTGCTACATGGTGGGGGGGAGCGGCACCAGACATCAGGGATACTCTCTTTTATAGTGTATCTTAAAGACTCTTAAAAGTATTTTTGTAGCATGACATGAGCAAAGGGAACACTAGACACTAGAGATAACCTATATTGTGTCTTAAAGGAACTCACAAAAATTCAAACTCTATTGGTACTCATATGCAGGTCTTTATTAGAGAGTTAGCTATCCCACTACTGGCACCATGGGTAGTAATACATATTACTTGTCTTTTACAACAAATAAAACAAAAAAGTTTAAGTAAAAGGGGGAGAAGATCTAAACTCTGCACCCTTAGCTTAAAACACAGGAGCCTCAACCCTTTACTCTAACCAAGGAGCTAGTGTAAGAGGGTATGTTTTACATAATAAGTACATGACTCTAATGTCTGCTAATGTTCACTGATTACAATGGTCTGTGAATTACGAGGGACAGGATGTGTATAAGAGGCAACACATGAGCGGTTTGTCAAATCAGGGCCTGTGGAGACCCTAAATGAAATCCTGAGATGGAGGTATGTCCATGTGGGAAAAGGCATCAGGACAAAGCTTAGAAGAACATTTAATGATACTGGGGAGAATTTCTAAACTATTGAACTCGCAAAGCATCATGGGGAACAGTAAAAATAATGAAACTGTAATGTCTGGTGTTTTTGACTAACTGTAACCATCTGTAATGTATGAGGGGTAGGAAAAAATAATAGGCTGCATCAGGATTCTTCTGTCAACTGAAGGACAAGTTAGATGCATGTCAGTGTGTATGTGCATGTATTTGAATGTGTGCATATGAGTGGGACAGTGGATGGTGGGGTGCCTATGCCAACATGATGCATTGACCTCCAATGTTGATTACAGCATGAAAGTGCTGAATCTGCACACATGGTAGTTAAGGGAACTATTAGACATGCAAATTAGCTGATAATGAGACCTTTTCCCATTGCAGATAATGTATCTCTGAACTGCATGTTACTGCATCACCAGTCTCTTTTGCCTGCAGCTCTCACCTCTCAGAGTACTGTTCTTTCTGAATCCCCAGGATGGTGCCTTTGTTAATGAATCTAGCAAATATTCAAAGGTTGCAGCTTGAGAATTAATAGATAAAATAAGAGTACAATTGCACAAATCATTGCTAGGAAAAACACCTCATCTATTATGCTACGGAGTGAGTGTGCATTAGTGGAAACATTTAACCTATTTCAGTAAGCATGTTTTTATTTTGGCCTCTGTAAGTTATTTTTACATTTAAGCATTATACATGTAAGTGAAATAGGATAACTACAGGACAAAGAATCTTAAGATGTCTTGCAGGTTTGTTTTCTGTTTGTTAGCCGACTTTGTTTTACACACATCTGATTTTGTAAGCAGAAGAGGCGTGTCGTATTTAGTCTGAACAACACTAAAGCAAGTATCCTGTATCGTCCCCTTTCCCTTCTTGCTCCTCCTTTTTTTCCGGATATCCCCATACCATTTCGAAGATTTAGCTGCCTCGTTCTGCTTTACTCATTTCAGGAGTGCATGCCCAGCAGCAATCTCTTCTTAGCATGACATTTTGTGGTGTCACAGATGAAGGTTATCCCTTGAATTTGGAGTTTATGACATATCTTACCTGCTGTCATTTCTCCTCATTCATTCATTTCACAATTTGCCTTAATAATTCTGAAGAACCATGTCATATCCCCTTCTACAGTTATTCCTTAAGGAAAACAGCTCTCATGTCTCTACCACCTTCTCATACTTCTATTACATCTTTTTTACAACCCTAGTGGTTCCTTTCCCTATAGCCCTTATAACATATTTGTTCCTCTTTCCTTTCCAGTTTCCAAACCAAGGCACAGTATTACAACTCATGCCTTACCAAAGAAATACAGACTGGAAAAAGTATGTGAGTCTATGACCGTGGGAATATAGCCTTGCATGCTCTTGGCTTTGGGTGCTACAGTTTTGTTATTTTTTTTTCCTGGACGTTCATTGGAGATTCATTTCTGCAATTACAACTACTCCAAGTATTTTTCTGTTGTGTGGCTTTATGATGCACCCACATAGTTTATGTACTATTCCATGGTTACTGCTTCCTAGGAGTGAAACGTTTTGAGTTTTTTATCAGTGTTTTCTCATCACTAATTTTCAACTACCTAATCGCAGATTATGTTGACAGCTTTGCTAAGTCTCTTTTAACATCCCCCATTCCATAATGCTTTACTTATTGTTGTGTCATCTACACACAGTTTTATTTAGTTTTTTTGTACCTCATATCATGTAAAAAGAAACACATTACAGGACATGGCAACCAGAAGTTAACCTCTGTATCACACCACTGCTTACCTCTATCCATTTCTCCTGACTGTATCCTCCTCATCACTATCCCCTGTCACTTCCTTCTCCAGTCACCTTTCCTCCCATTAGACCATTTTTATCTCCAACCTTAACCCACCCCTTAAGGTTGCTTACCTGGCTTCTGTGTCTCAACATATTACAGACCTACCTGATGAGGCTTATGTAGAAGACATCAACCAAAATCCTATATGTATGGATTTGTTTAGTGAAATCTTACATAAGTGTACCCATGATCTTTGATCTATTGACGAATCGTTGTCCTTCAGAAATATGATCACTCTTTCCAAGTTCTTTCTCACATTGCTGAGGGTAGAATCAGCAATTCCCATAGATCTTTATAGAATGGCACCTTAAAGGCACCAGCCAGCAGTTCCATTGGACCTTTATGGAATGGCACCTTAGAGTCAGGAGTTCCCAAAGACCTTTATGGAATGGCACCTTAAAGTCACCAGTCAGAAATTCCTTCAGACCTTTATAGAATGGCTTCTTAGTGTCATCAGTCAGCAGTTCCCTCAGACCTTTATGGAATGGCACCTTAGAGTCACTAGTCAGCAAATCCCTCACACCTTTATAGAATGCACTTGGAAAACACGTCAGCAGTTCCATCACACCTTTATGGAATAGCACCAGTGTTGCATACAGTCCTCAGGAAGTTTGTCTGTGATGAATGTTCTGTTGAACAGTTCTATTAAAGGATATAGTAGCATTTCAATCGGATTCCTATGGACCTTATGTGGTATTCTGCTTGGCATCTGTATCTTATCCTCCACGACTGCAAGTAATCCCTTCTCTACCATCATTTCATCAGCCTTCCTCACACCCCCATCATCTTTTCTAATACAGGATTTCTGTGTCTCTTCGGTTTAGTGAATAGATAGCAAATGATGTATTCAAAATTTCTGCAACTTTTTCCTCCTTCTTAATTTTTTTACCCTCCTTTGCTGGAGTTTCATTTCCAGCTTTCTCGTTTCTGCAGGTACCTTTCTTTTGACATATTACATTTCATTCTTACCTTGACAGTTACATTTGACATGCTACATTTTCTCTGTCTTCCCTGTATTCTTGCCTAACTATAGCTTCCATACCTGTCCGGTTCTAACACGTGCTGCCTGCAAACAAATAATGGAATTTGGCTATCGAAAAAGAGTAGAATGCTAATGCAGTATAGAGAAAAAGCATGGAAAGAATGGCAAACACATAAAATAACTCTATATCCTGAAAAGTTCAGAATGCTTTGAAATCATACTAAAAAGCAAGTAAATGAAGACAAAAACTATACTGTAATAACATTCAGAATAATACTAAACACAACCCTAAAATATTTGTACATCGATTAAAGAAATCTTACATAGCAGCCAACAATTCAACCCAAACTCCTCCCCAGATAACCCCCCACTCAAAATTGCAATACAGTTCAACTCTTATTTTATAGATAGTATAGCATCTGTAGCTAAGGATCCCTTGACATCTAATCCCTTCCCTGCCCAACCACATCCACTTCCACCTTCAAACCTGTGTCCACATAATATTTAAAACTACTCTTAAACAAACTTAAACCATGCTCTTCTTTAGCTGGTGACCCTCCAAGTCAATGCCTAAAAAATAGCAGTCAATAGCATTGAATATCCTGTCTCAATCCTTATAAATTGGCCTATCCAGGAATTTTACAGTCTCCTTCTCTGGAAAAAAGACAAAGGAGCAAATTAAACAGACATGAATAACTTTAGACCTATACAAATTTCCTCTCACCAAAATACTTGAATAATGTGTTCAAAACCAATTGCTAGACTATCTCCTACAGTAAGAACTCCTATCTCCAACACAATATAGCTTCCATCTTTCCCATAGTACTAGCACTGCCTTTATAATCTATATAGATACTGTCAATAAAGCTAGAGATAATAGCAAACTAGTCTATTCCTTATTTCTACAGCTTTTGACAAAGTTTGTCAAATCAAACACCTACTTCAATTGTCCTCACTAGGTCTCTCTCAGCCCACCCTTCTGTGGTTCTCTCCAGTAGGTATCAGTCAGTAAAATGGCACTTCATGTTGCCTCCTTACCTCCCCATTACCACCAGTGTACCAGTAGTCTCTATCCTTGGTTCCCTCCTCTTTAACATTTTCATCAACACCTTCTATACATCCACACAACAGGCCACCCTAATACAATACACAGATGATTCCACTCTCATTTACACATCTGACAACATGGTACACCTCCAAAAAAATTACTCAGGAAGCTCAAATAGCCACTGGAACATGGCTTCCTAACTCACAACTCATGCTCAACCTCAAAAAAGACCAAACTACTACTTTTTCCCCCCCAAGTCCCTCTCTCATGAAAAACTAAAATTCAAAGTCCTCTCTCTTGATAAAACAACCATTGAAGTCACTTCTTATAGCAAACTGTTAGGGGTGATAGTGGATAAGAATCTAACATTTGACCTGCATATATAAAATTGCATAGGAAAAACTCATCAAAAACTAGGAATGCTTTACAGCACCAAAAATGTTCTCACTGATGCAACTAAAACTATACTCGCCTCTACTTACCTCCTCCCCGCTCTTATTTATGGTGCTCCCATCCTTACTAACCTCCAGGCTTCACACAAATTAAAACTTGAACAATGCTATAGCAAAGTTGCTAGATTTATTGCACATAGCCCTTTCAGAACCCACCACAGTGTAGAGCTGAAAAGCCTAAATTGGTTAGAACTATCACATTAACTAACATATGCACAACTTCTTACCACCTATAAAATTATGCAGCATCCATCTACCTGTCCATCACTAAAAAACATTCTATACAACTATTTTCCCAGTCAGTCATTGTGATCCAGTGACCAAAAACTCCTGTCTGTCTACAAACATAGCAAATCTGATGGACATTGTCTGTACTTGTACAAGGTCGCTAAGGCCTGGAACTCCTTACCTGTATCCATCAGGTTTATACCCTCTGTCTTATCTTTCAAAACTACTCTGAAATTATTCATAGCTAAAATCTGTCTCAGTTCTTGCTCAAAACCAGGATAAACTAGATCCCTAAATGTGAACAAGTAATTTGTTATTCCTTACACCTCCTTACCCTCCATGTTTCACTTACCTTCTTACTGCTATCTAATTCTCATGCCCGACTTTCTCTCTGAATATACCATTAGCCTGTTTTCACTTCATATTGCAATTCTTATTTGTATTAGACTAACTGACCTTTAATTTCTTTACAAGCTGTCTGAAATTTCGCTAAATATTAAATGATTGTCATATACCTTGTATCAATTCTTAACAAGTGTTTTATATTATGTCTGAGTTGTTATAATTATTTAAACTGCATGTTTTTGTTTTATTTTTTGAAGAGTGATTAATTATTTTTCTTAAACTGTTTTGTATTAATTTGGAGCTTTTTCTCCAAAGACCTCTGCTGAGAACGGGCTTCTACCCAGTCTGACTTTCTCAGTAATCAAATGTCAAAAAATAAATAACTAAATAGATTTCTTTCCTGCCCTCTCTCCTGACCCACATTGGTCTTCTCATTCTTTTAACCTTTCTTGTTATATAAAGTCTATTTCTACTGCCATCCAAAGACTGCAAGATCTCTCCAAAGGCCTATTTGCCAAGTTTTCTGACTTCCAGTGCCAATCATTAAAATGTCCTGTTTTCTTGAAATAAATATCTAATACTATCTGACCATTAAAGAAATCCTAAGTCATACATAGCAATTCATATTTTACAGTTACAGGCTCGCCGTCATGCATAAAGACATAAAGATACAAATTAGACACACCCAAGACATGGTGTAGTGCTACTATATAAATCCATTAATTTAAAAGGAAACATGCCAACTGGTTTTAAAATAAAGCCATTGTATTATCTGAACTTATTTGATCCTTCTGGCTTTCTGTACTGATGTCAGGTCTGGCAGTTAATGAAGAAGATCTAACTCATTATCACGTAAGTGGTGTGGGATATCACATCTCTACTAGCCTACAAATATTTTGCATTGAGAGTATTTTCCAAAAAATAAACTTAAAAAGCATAAGATGAACAAAAGAGAATATTTTATGAAGTATAAAAGCTGTTAAAACTGTGCAATGTGCAATGTTAGCAGTAAGAAGTATTCTTTGCAGTGATGCTAGTAAGTGTGTAATTGTTGTCCTTCCATGAACCCTATAGTGTATTATAATGCATACAAACACAAAATTACATTGTTTTGCTAAACTTTCCCAAACAATCTGTCATAACTTGGAAACTGCATAACATAGACATATATTATTAGAATATTTTTGCTAACAAGACATGTTTTCAAGCAACAACAATAAATTCCTCTATGAGTGCATGTTTATTGAGATATTTACAGAAATATGAAAGCATATGCTTAATTGCATAATTAACAGTATAAATAATACTGAATATTTCCTCAACATTTGCAACTTACAGTGCATATTTAAAAGAATGCTTTACTGAAAAATATCCACGTTTGTAAGTCACTTGTTTTTTGAAGTATTAAGTACATATAGAAATATTGTTTGTTTTGGTAATTACTAACAAACAACTAGAAATATGCCAGGTATAGTATGATATAAGTGGACTCTGGCAATGAATTTTTAAGTCTCCTGCCATGGCATATCACACCATACCTCTCAACATATAGGGCTCTGAGTTAGTAAAATATTAACATAAATATGAAAATATGAATAATAAGTGATGAACAGTGATTAACTGCCTGATTGTGGGGTTTGCCATCTTGATGTCATTTCGTTAATAACTCCTTGCACTTTCTAGTAAGTCACTTAGTAAATGAGGGCAGACCCATAAAGAGCTATGGGTGTGAACTGGAAGTATATAAAGTGTACTACAGGCTTGAATAAGTTAAGGCAATGACTGTTAGCAAATTAATCTTTGTTCTCCTAGATTTAATTCCCACAGCCTATTGTTGTCTAACATTTTATTCTGAATAAGTCACTTATTCACCCAATGCTCACAGACTGAGCCTGGAAAAGGTCCGTGGATCAGTGCTGTATCCTGTTTAACAAATGCTAAAAAATAAAATAGTTATTGTGACAGCTTTTGAAATTAGCGTGCCTACTCACACGTATGAACAGGGTGATGCATTTGCAGAATTTTATTTGACTGTAGTCCATGACACTGTAAAAATGGCGGCTGTGAATTTCATTCAGTATATTACAGCACTACAGTGGTGGTGCTGCGGTAGCGTTGTCGCCTCACAGTAAGACGCTGTCCGGTTCGATTCTCAGCTAGAGCGTCTTCTGTGTGGAGACATGTGTTAATGGCTGTACCTTTGGTGAAGGTTGTGCATCAGGCCTGGCAAGCCGGTACATAAAAATCAACTGCCAATCATTAGCGGACCGGAGTTCTGCTGTGGCGACTCCTAACCGGGAAAAGACACAAACAAATATATTACAGCACTACCCTCATATGTGTAAATGGCAGTTAATCACAATATACTGTAGACTATGGATTTTTTAAATAATGTACATTTGTAGATGATATGGCTTTAATGCATTAATTTTTATTGTGTTTCAGTACATAGCAGTGTCTAAAATTGGTACACGTTATCTGTGGTAAACTATATGTCAATGCAGTGCCAGACTGATTGTTGGTATATATATATATATATATATATATATATATATATATATATATATATATATATATATATATATATATATATATATGTGTGTGTGTGTGTGTGTGTGTGTGCATATTTGGGTCTACTTCTGTAGAACAAATTTACACTTACCAGAATTGCAGATTTCAGAGACAACACCGAACATGCAATAAACCAAGCCTGAAGATTACCAATTTTTTTACAAGGAATGGAGACACTTAGCTAAAATGGGGAAATGTTCCCCTTTACCTTTGTGATTTCAGAGTTGGTACATTTAGTTATAGGGAGTATGGGGGGTGCAGCCCCCACATTGCAGGGTGTGGGATGTGTAGCCCCGCACCTGGGTGGGTTTGACATACTTCAGTTTATTTTTTGTTAAATGTTGGTCAAGTGTCTTCCCCTGTAAAAAACTTTGGTGATGTGATAATTCAGTTTATTGTAATTTTGGTGTTGTTGTCTCGGTAATCTGCAGGTCAGATAAGTGTAAATTTGGTCTACCAAAGTACATCCATGTATTTATATATAAAACTACCTCCTAAATGAAATGCTGTGCATTTCACTGGAAGACAGAACTCTGACACTGTTCTGTAAATGTAAATATTAAGCAAGCAATAATGCCTGACAGGGTGTGTATTAATGTGTAAGTGTATAGCAAATCCTTGCAAATCAGGACTAATTTGTAAAATAGCAACTGTTTACCTCATCTTCAGCAAATCGGTTTTAATCATAACTAAAAGCAGACCTCTTAACATATTTGCTCAAAAATTCTGGACAAAGGCAAAATTAATGGTGTGTGTGTGTGTGTGTGTGTGTGTGTGTGTGTGTGTGTGTTGGGGTGGATAACAAAGTCTCAAAATCAGCGTCAGTTTTAAATATTACACTAATTCATTTAAAGTACCCTGAGATTTCAGGCCTCTAAGGCAATCAAATTTAATGAATATAAAGGGAATGGATGTATATATGATTACAGAATAGCAAACTGGAATTTGTTACTTGAAAATCTATACTAAAAAAAGTATTGACTGTAAAAAGCACAACATTTCTGATTGTAGAGGAAATTTGTTGGGCTTCCTTGGCTACATTTCACGTTTGTAAGCATTTCTCTGAATTTTTTGTTCACAGACAAGTTGTTTTTATTATTAGTTATTTACAAACATGAATTGTACCATACTGATCACTGGAAACAATAAATGTAATCAGGCTACTAAAAGTATTATGAATATTTTGCTAAATGTTTCTAAAATCCATATGTGACAACAGTGGTCACCTTTCCCATCAGTCAGAAGATTTGAATAGTGAACTGAAGCTGGAACTGGTGAAATGAAAGTTTACAGAAGCTCTCAGAAGGATGGGCTACAAAGCAGGGGCAGTACCCCCAATAAAATAGTAATGTGTTGTCTACACATTCATCTGCCAACACAATGACAACTGAAAGCCTGTAGCTTGGCTGAGATGGGATTTCAAAATAATTTGTAAACAAAATTACTGCTAGTTCCTTTAACGTCTTCACCTTTTTGACACTAACCTCACAGAGCACATTTCTGATCAGTTAAATGTCCGTGAATATATTAAAAGTAAGTAGCCCTGTTAAAAATAGAAATAGCCATTATGCTCAAGATTGCCTTACCTTGTTTCTTGTTGCTGGACCAGATTTCCTGGTAAAGCAGTTATTATGTTTTCTTCTATACTGATTTTGTTGCTTTATTATTTTTTTTTTTCTAATGAAAAATAAAGTTTAAAAAGTGTGGTTACTTACCTCAGAATGAAGCTCAGACTGTTTCATGCTTCAAAAATAAGTATCATTACATACCATATTTAAATAACACTATTCTCAGTTCATATGACTTTGAGTGGGGCAAAGTTAGATAGAACCAGTTCTTTAAGGTATACATTTTATCACATGCACCGCCATGTGAGAATTGCTGTTTGTTCCAAATTGCCCATAAGTGTGTGCGTGTATGTGCGTGTGTGCATGTGTGCGTGTGTGCGTGTGTGTGCGTGTGTGTGTATTGTGTGTGTGTATGAGTGATTTTATGTTTGTAGGGGGGTGAGCGTGTGTGGTATGACAGACTGACATACTACCCAGGATTAATTTTTTTTGCCTGGTACACATTGAGTGCCAGAATGGCTCCAGCAACCTCATAACCATGAACGGAATAAAGAATCTATCACAGAGTGGTTTAATAGTATGACTTAAAGGCTGCAGAAGGTGCATTGCAGCATTTACATTAAATCACATTTAGCAGTTAAAACTGTGTAAGGTAACCTAGTCTAGCTGCTCATGGTTCTCCATGGGCTGGGTCTCCAGAGGCCACAGATGTTTGGGCTCTCTTTACATAAATCAACCATTTCAATGTATAGAATAGGGTAGGAGGGATACATAATTTATGGAAAACCTGGAAGTAAGAAATATTAAGAGGAATACAAATAGTGGAGAAAAATGTCACTGAAGTCAGGAATGACTAGCTTAACTATGTCTACATTATTTTTTTACCTTTATCATTCACCTTTGTTTCACAAAGTCTAAAGTTACAAGCATTTACATGCTGGCAATGGTGACCTAAACCTTCTAATATTTCATTGGTTTGCTTACACATGTGTAATCTCCTAATCAATTATTTTTTCATTTTTCCTTACTTAAAGAACCTAACTGCAAAACTAGTAAGACACTAATAAAGGGGGAAAAAAACATTATTTTAAAGATTCTAACTGGTAACATATGCAATAATAATTATTACTGTTTAGTGTGTGATAGTGCTGTAATGGTACTCAGTATTTGAGAACATATTCTTTTCCATTTATAAGTAGCACACATTTAAGAAGTTTTAACTTCTACAGCCAGAATACTAAGGTATATAGCAGGACTTCTAAAATAGAAATGGAAAATGCTTTAGGCTAAGAAAGTGCCTGACAAAAGCTTTTTGTATCTGTAAGTTCTGAGGCTGTAGACAATGTTGTGCTGTGTCTTTCGGCTTATCCCAATCAGGGGTCGCCACAGCGGATTTTTACGTGCCGAGTTAAAAGCCCAGACGCACAACCTTCAACGAAGGCACGCTCATTCACGCATGTCTCCACACAGAAGACGCGCTAGCTGAGAATTGAACGGGACAACGTCTTTCTGTGAGGTGACAATGCTACCGCAGCACCACTACCGCAGGACCTGAGGCTGAAGTCACTTATATGGTTGGCAGTACCGAACAGTATGCTATTTAATAATAATAATAACATTTGTCTGAGTATAACATGGTATAAAATTAAGTGAAAGCAACAAATAAAACAGATGTATATGAAACATAAACTTAGTATGAACTGAATGTGCTAAGTACTAATGAAACAAAAAAGACTTTATTTCAACAAAAATAGATCCAGAAAGAGGACAATAGAAAATGTCCAATTATGTATAATGAGTGAATCTGAAAGCTGTCATATTATGCAGTCTAAATTATTTAAGTAATATTATACAGGCAAATCCTCAGTGTCTGCAGATCTCTTTTATGAAAATCTGCCCTCTGGACTGATGAAATATACTCCCAAAGGATAGTAGAACTAGGTGCATGACCAACTGAAGACATTCAGTACTTTGAATTAACCAGTCCCGACACATTTTTGGAGACATTACTGACAGAGCTACAACTGAAATATCTAGGCTTGTAGGGAATGTGTTGAATCCATCACTTACAGAGGAGAAAAGGCAGAGTAACAGAAGCAAATTAATACAACACACATTCAGAAACGGTAACAGATCCAGGATTCAGAGCTGTTAGACCAATTAGTGTGACACCTCAAAAAGGAAAAATCATGGTTTCCAGAGTGACAGTGAGATTCTAACACATCAGAATTAAATTAGATAGATGGAGGATAGCATGGTTTGAAGCAAAGAAGACCTTGTTTAGCTGTAATTTTATTTTTATTATATTTCCGACTGGTTTTAGATAAAAGTACAGCAGTTATTGTCTTTTCATTGAGTTTGCAAAATCTTATAGCAAAATGCATAAAAAGCACACAATGACTAAATACAGTTTTAAGAGCTGCTTAACTAGATGGATAACATTGTGGATAAATGGAAACGCTTATTTCTACAGCAGGCATTTTTTTTTTATCTTTAACCATGATAAAGAAGGTGTATGAAAGGGCATGCTCTTTGACACTATCACAAAAGTTGTATACCATAAGGGACTGCTGCCAAATAGTACTGGAACAACAGAGTTTTAACCTGGTGTATATATACACTGTTGATTATAGAGGAAATGTGAGTTGGCTAAAATGTACCGTCACAAGTGAGAGATAATTATAGGCAGAAATATAACTGATGTGGTACTCACTTCATAGGTTTAGTTAATCTACTGTAGAAAAATGTTTAAATTGAAGGGTTGGGACCAGATTGCCTTCAACAGACTGTGGAAAATGTAAGATTCAGTGGCTGCTAGCTCACATGCACTGTCCTCATCCCAACAGTTTATTCTAAACGTCTACATGGAGAAGTGGAGTCTAAGGAGTAGCATGGGTCCAGAACCTAGCCATAATTATCGGTATGTAGTTCAAAACTGGAAAATGCATATCATGCACTGAATATCGAAGCCCATCATAAAGTAACAAGTTTGAGTAAATCGAGAAATTTACTTGTATTTCGTTTTACTTCTGAGTTGGATTAAATATTTATCCAGACGTGCATTGGAGTCCTTCTTCTGTGGTATTATTATATCAAGAGTTTTGAACTTTTTTTGGTGGTTTTTGCAAGTTTAAGAGTACCCTCTAAGGGCTTGAAGTTTAAGCAAGAGAGAAAACATCTGGAGACTAGCACATGTCCTTAACTGACCTGTGCACAAAGTGAAATTATAGGAAGATAACTGAATGCTGTTGAGGCAAAATGAAGAACATGTTCTGTTTAATACGTGCTTTGTGATAGAGTATTCACCCTAAGAATTGTGCATCAGCTGTGGTTGTCATAACCAAGTGACATGCTCTGAGTATATGTCAATCACCTGACTACTTGGATTAAACATTTGATGACTTTGACATGTTTGTGCATTTTATCTTCCTTCAAGTCCTCTCTTTCTTAAACATAACTTTACCTCTAGTTTACTGAACTCTGGCATCCTATGGTCCAGCATGGATGGCAGTGGAACCTCTTACCTTAGAATGTCCACAGTGACATGTTCACTCCTCTCTTGTTAAATCTTCAATGAACATTTTAAGTACTTGGAGAACAAGAAGCTTTATAAGAGCCCTTTTAGGAATTATACATTATAAAATGTTCTTATTGGGCAGTGTTGTAGTGTGTGAAGTGAATTCTGGTATCGTCTTTAACTTTTGATGACTTTTTTCTCTCTACATATGATGTCAGAATCGCTGTTTCGTGGGAAGATAAGGAGGATATTTCTACCATCTTCTCTTATAGCCAAGTTACCTCACCATTGCCCAAGTTTTCTCTCCCTGTCAGGCTTTGTAAATATATTTTTAAATGTCCAGTGCAGTTAAAGAAAGAACCACCCTGGCCAGCTTTAACAACACTTTTCCTTAGTATACCCACTGCTTTTATAACTTTAAGTAGCTAATAACACCCATAGTGTGGAAATCAAAAACAAAGAATACAGTTGTCTACTAAATGAAACAGTTAAATAAAATTAAAGAAAGGTTAATATAATCTGTAGGCCAAAAAAATTATAGACTTCGTACCGTCTCGTAACATTCTCTCTTAGAATTATATTGTTTTTCCTTGAAAAGTAATAACCACTTCTGAGCTCCATATCAAACACTCTAACTCAGTATGTAGTCCAGCAAAGCATTTCAGTAGTGCTAAGGTATCAGCATTATGAGATAGTGTCATGTATTTTCCAGTGTACTGCGTGTACAAAATTACAGTAACACCACATATAGATTATGCAGTGATGAGTATTAGTAGCATATTTAAAACTCATTGGTACATAACATAATAGTCATGGAGCATTTATATGTGAACATTCTGCATACAACTGTAATTCTGTTAAAGTTCAGTTATCTGCTTTATGCTGATTAGCTCTCTCTATAATGCTGATCATATTAAATAAACTATAAAAAAATCAATGAATAAACATATATATATATATATATATATATATATATATATATATATATAGTTACATATATATAGAGAGAGAGAACAAGAGAGATGAGTTTGAAGGACTGTTAGTGTTAAATTATCATATTTGCCATATCAGTACCCTACTATTATCATCCTACACACACACTCACCTAACAGTATTTACAGAAAGGAAAACTCACCACTTTAATTTTTTTTTTTTTACTATTTTATTTATGAGAAAAATGATTCTTTATATGGAACTGAAAACCTTTTCTCCATTGAAAAGATCCTTTTTTCCAACAGATACCATTTTATAAGAAGAATAACCCAGACAGCATTTGAAAGCTTTGTTAAGATTCACACTGGTCAGACTGATGGATGAACTTGAAATAACTTTTGAAATCATTATAGGATAAGATCAAGTGTTTTATCTTTTTCTGTGATTTTTGTTGCATTTCTGTGTTGGCAGTTATATCGCTAGCACATTTTTACAGTATACACTAGCTGACCTCACATCTTCAAAGTAGCTGTTCTCCTCCGCCTTCACCAATTCACTTGGCTGCTCAAGTCTGTGTATACAGCCTGCCAATAAAAGAAGAGATGCTGGCACAGATTATTATCCAGATTCTACTCTGGAGCTCAAGAATTTCATGGTTCCACTTCAGTGGCTAACAAATTATCAAACTGCCTGTGCCTTCTGTTTCCATCCTTAGCATCTGCTCTCTGCAGCTGTTCAGTAGATTTATGGTAAGTATGAATAAATTAGTTTGAAAGCAGATTATGTTATGTCTGAATAAAATATGCATTGACTGTGCTTGAGTAAGGTCAGCCGGGAGCAGGTACAGATTTCTACATTGGTAGTATGTTGTACCATTATTGACAATGACACCTAAATAGGGTCGAGATGAACCAAATAAGGAATTTCCACTGTTGGTGCGCCTTTACCACAAGTTCTGTTTACCCATTTACCCCTGCATGCACAACTTTTCATTGGCACACTTGATTAAACCTACAGTTACTGCTTTTGCCTCATTACTTGTGAGACTTCTTATCAGAACATCTTGACACTTGAATAGCTAAGTCTTCCTCCATACAGGGTGCTCATTTAATATTCCTTATACTAATTCATGCAGGAAATGGCTGGACCGAGATCATGGTATTACAAAAGACAGCTCATGGATGAGCATTCAGCCAGCAAACTGCAAACATGGTTGCCCTTTTTGTGGGTGGACAGGAGTGTTATTTCACAGATGGAGTGTATACTGGCTACTGTAGTGACATGGTTTACTTGTCCCTCACACAGGAGAGCAGTTAAGGCACATAATTAATACATCATCATTGCTGGGATACTAGTAAGGATGCAAACCACTACTGGAACATATGCAGCAAGGCAATGACTATGAATGTATGTGGCTGTCTGCATGACAGCCTTCGCCATCCAGCTCTGGCTTCACAGAGTAATGGCCAGTACAGGGGGAAAAATGGGTTTGGCAGATAAGTAAGATGTGCAAGGCAGAGAAGCAATCCTGCATAAGATGCCAGTCGATCACGGGATGCATGTATACACACACAAACACACACACACACACACACACACACACACACACACACACACACACACAGCTACAGAGAATTTAAAATTAAAGCCATTTCACCTTTTGTCAGGTGTATGGGATGGAAGAGGAAATCAGAAAGAAAGAAAAAGCAAAGACAATGTGATAATACACAGAGTTTACAAAGAAGGCACACAATTCAGGAAGCAACCACGAGACCCAATTTCTGACATTGTCACCAGCACCACTATAGTACCTACCCACAGCAAGACTGTTTCCTAAATGTTTCATCTAAAGAAGAATGAATGATGATAAAGGCAACTAACAAAAGCAATATTAATCCCTTTTCTTTCTGAAATTCCCTGGGTTTCATTCTGTACCAGAAACACAATATCCTTAGCATGATGATTTAAAGCTTTAAGTGATCAAGACCATAATTAAACAGCAGGGATATTGCTTTAAAATAGCCACATATAGCCACATATAAATATGCAGCTGTAGATGATGATGGTTCCTGGGTGCTCCGGTTTCCTCCCACATCCCAAAGACATGCTTTAGGATGGATTGGACATTCTAAATTAGCCCTCGGTATGAGTGCGTGCATGTGGGTGCCTTCTGTGGAAGGTTGGGTGCCGGGCTAACAACTTGATACCGTAAAACTCCACTGCCAATCATGACCGGACAGGTGATCCGCTGTGGTGAAAGAAGAAGAAGAAGATGATGATGATGATCCCTAATGGGTGACTACGATAAGAGACAAAAGCAGTATCCATGGTATGAACCTACACGCACACACACACACACACACACACACACACACACACACACATGTGTGTGTGTGTGTGTGTGTGTGTGTGTGTGTGTGTGTGTGTGTGTGTGTGTGTGTGTGTGTGTAGGCATCTTTACTTACACATTAGCAGTTACTTTGGGAACTGTGAGCACAAGACATCTTTTTGATGGATAAGGTAAGCTTACATCAGTCTACCATCTTGATTTTCCCATTTCATGTTAGAAGACATAGTTATTTAATGATTACTGTGCCATCTGTTAAAACAGCTTCCAAATATATCATTGTTTTACTGCCTTCCACATTACTTTGTTGACATATACATGTGCTTCCATAATAACTGAGTAAAGTGTCAGTAACAGTGATTGAGATGTTGACTTTTTAAGGAAAACATGAACAGAGAGAGAGATTTTTTTTCTTTTTGTTTTACTCATTTTGTTTTCTGATACTGTTTCACTTAAAAAAATAATTTGATTTAAATTGCTGACTTCTTTCAAAGTCAGCCCAGTGTCACATCTCTAAGATAAGAAGTGCAGGTACTTCTTTGAGGTGCTCCTCCTCTCCAGATGTATGAATGCTTCCTTTTTAAAATGCATACTAAGATAAAATGGTTATCTGTAGGTTTGACACAGAATCTTAGCTGGCTAGTGTAACATGCTCACTGTCCCAGTGTTGACATTATTGATAATAATGTGGTCGACAACCCCACATGCTGGACAGGCAAAAGTGACACCTAGAAGCGTTTAAGGAACAAAATGATGGACTAAATTAAACTGTTAGTAATTAGCCGTGCAATTGCATGATGAGCTCTAATAACAGAGGTTTTACAGTCAGTGGATTTAAAATATAGCCACAAATCTCAATTAGCATTAGTACTGATTTTTTTTAAAAACTTGCTTCCTGTTTTTTTTTTCCCTGACATGACTTTTTTTAAAAATATTGTTTATGATAAGATTTAGCTTGTTAAAGCAACAGCGAGAAGCTGTCAAAGTGTGCTAATGCCGTATCATTCTAAGTAGTACACAAACATACATCTGCAGTCCAGTGTTCTCCATTATTGCTGATAAAACAATATATATATACAAGTCTCTCTGTCTATCTGTTTGTCTATGTATCTCTTTATTTTTGTACAAGGTGAATGTAGTTTTTAGTGAGTTCAGGTGGACTAAATGCAACTTGCCAAACATCATTCTTTCAAAACATTTATTATAAATTTGGTGCACCTGGAGAATAGTTCTTTTCCCCTTACTACAACCACAGACATAATAATGTTAGACAACAGATAGGGGGTTCTTCCCTTGGGCATGAGAAGGGCTTGACGTGTACAAAATGGGAAGAAGGGGTTCATGCTGATACCCTGTTTTTTCTGTTTTTAAATGATACTTGACTTTTGTGTTTTCTGTCATTTAACCATAAAGCAGATACAGAAATGAATTAATAGAAAATGCATGTATACACATACACACATACATAGATGCACAAATGCATATATATGTATACATATATGGGTCTACTTCATATGATCGACAGTTCATTTGATCGATACTCATTTGACCGAGAATAAAATACCTAAAGTTCAAAACACCTAAAACCCATTTGATCCAAACTCATAACAGTGACACATGAAATTAAAATTATTATGCCCTTTTCCCCACTGTAGTGCGATCCTGGAGTTAGTATACATAGTTGGGGGGTGTGGGGGGCACAGCCCCCCACATACATTTCAAACATACCACACACCCCCCAATTAATTGTGGAGCTTTTCTCCCCAGGTCTCCACTGAAAATGGGTTTCTGTCCCGGTGGACTTTCATGGTCAACAAATATCAATAAATAAATACATAATTTCAGCTGCTCTCACATCCAGGATTAGTAAATACTGTGCACAAGATATGGTTAAACACTACTTTGTACTTTCAGTGGGGAACTGTATACTTTGAAATATCCATATGTTGTGGCCCAACATTGCAGTCTCTACCAAACTGTAGGCCCTTCTCCTTGGCCTCACTTACACAAATCATAGACTTTTAGGGATGTTCATCAGGATAGCCCTGACCAGGGCCTCTCTCAGTCCATACTCCCAGTTTTTTCTTTTAGTACTTTGCACCATTCCTTCACAGAAAAACTACCTTTCTGAATTTAGCTTTCCAAGCTGCTCTCTTATACAAAGGCAAAGGTTATGTGATTTGCTGATCATAATGTGAACCAATGAAAGAATATTTTATTGTTCCACACTTTCATATAAATTATAGAAATTGTACAAGGCAACTCATTCTTGTGACCATTTACATCTTGCCAGAACACACCCTTAAACTGTATTCCCTTTTTCAAGTATGGCCAGGCCTGTTAGACCAGGGGTGAATTTTTAACATTCATCCAATCATCCAATTCTCATTTGAAGGAAGGTAATGCATCACCCTTCTTGATTTGCAGTGGAAGTCTACTGCAGAGGTGGCACCCTAGGCAGGATAATAGATTGGGGTCCTCCCCAAAGCAGCCCCTCCTGCAGAAACCCTCTATTACCCCTCCCCCATCACAGCAGCCCCCTCCCCAGCCATTCAGGTGTTCCATTACTTGGCTATTTCTCCCCATTTACCATAAATGCTGTTCAAACCTGTCAGTGTGCATACTGTTTTCTTATTTACTTATACAATGATTCCAGATATTGAAATTAAATAGCACAAACACTGACAGCCATTTGCTAACCAACCAGTACAGTCTCACAGTGAAAACAGATTTAGCATGGAGCAGTAAACTTCTCTGCCCTTGAAACTCACATTCATTGAAACACCATTAAAACCAAAATTCTAAGAAAATGCATTTGGCCAGCTGAGAATTAAGTTTACCTTTGGGCTGTTTTCAAACCATAGGCTCCTTGCACACATTTTTAGGGCCATGCATACATGTCTGCGTTCTTTGATTTACCTTCCTGATTGCATTAAATTGTGTTCCTTTGTAAAATACAGCACCACTTGTTAGAATGTGTTTCAAATTTGCAGTTTTGAACATTCTTCTAATAAGCAATAAAACAAAATACAAGAACCAATAATGACAACATTACCCATTTCGAAACATTTCAACCCAAAAAAGCCACTCAGACTTCTGTCATTACAATCCACTAATATCAGTAAATATGCAAAATCTCTGCAGAAGTAAGTCATCCGAATAATTCACATTAAAGAAATCTGTAACTAATGGAGAGGTTGCTACTGGAAATCAACTTTAATTTCAATGTTTCATGTACAGATTCAGTGCCTGCTGTCTGTTACATTAAAAAAATAAGTTGGTAGTATTGCAATATGGAATGACTGACAAACTGACAACAAGTTCATAGTTACTAGGCATCTCATATAAAGTAGGACACACTCAGGAGTGCACAACCCCTACCCCCCCTTAAAATGAACAAATTAATCAGCAGTTGAAAGGGTACTGCAATATCAGCACTCCATATATGTGGTGAGGAAGTAGAATCCACAGCCTTCTGCACCAAAGACAGTTATGCTACTAACTTCTTCTTCTTTCACCTTTTTCCCGGTTAGAGGTCACCACAGCGGATCACCTGTCCGCCCATGACTGGCAGTGAAGTTTTACGGTGTCGAGTTGCCAGCCCAGTGCCCAACCTTCCACAGAAGGACACACACATGCATGCACTCACATCTAGGGCCAATTTAGAGTGTCCAATCCACCTACAACATGTCTTTGGGATGTGGGAGGAAACAGCAGCACCCAGAGGAAACTCACATGACCACAGGGAGGACATGCAGACTCCGCACAGAAGGCACCCCAACTGAGGATTGAACCGGAGAACCTCTTGCTGTGAGGTGGTAACGCTAACCACTGCACCACTGTGGCCACCCACAGTTATGCTACTAACACTGCTTTCAAATCCTAAAGCACAAACTGTGACTGGCATTTGCTCCAAAAAAAAAAAAAAAAAAAACATTAGCTGTGCACTGAAAACAGGCTTAGCATGAGCAACAGTAAACCTCTCTTCCATTGAAATTCAATGAAAATGCATTGAAACACATAATCCCTTGAAAAAGTACTGAAACTCATAATCCCCTGAAAATGTACTGAAACTCAAACTCACAATTCCTTCATCAGCCTGGCAGTTGGTATAGAAGATTCAAGCTCTTGTCTGCTGTAACCAAGTTACATGTCAAGCCTGATCAAGTTAACTGACTAACCTGCCCCCAAAGCACACGCAAACACACACACACACACACACACACACACACACACACACACACACACACACACACACACACACACACACACACACCATACCTCTGTACCTCACAACCTCTTAGCACAATAGATCTGGACAAAGCCAAAAATAATGGGGATGCAATGGCCCAAAAATTGGGATAGATTTTAAATATTGCTTTTCTTAACATAGAAAGTTGCTAGAACAACAGGAATTGCACTAGCATGCAATTTTCTGAAGGAAATTAAGTCTAAAATGCAAATATATGATGCTATTTTGTTGGTTCAATCATAATGATTTGCCAGAAATAACACAGATGTTATGATGAATAGGCCAAAAATATGAGGCAAAAATCTGGATGTTCTGCAAAATCTGGACAGTTGAGAGGTATACATACCTCTCAACATCTTAGTGCAAGAAATGTTGACAATGCATAAAATAATGGGGTTACAATGGCCCAAAAATAGGAATAGATTTTAAATATTGCTGTTTTTAATTCAGAAAGTTTCTAGAATAACAGTATTTGTGTTAGCATGCATTTTCTGAATGTAAGAAATCTGAAACTCATGTATATGTCATTTTTCAATCCTCTAGGAGTTGCCAGAAAACCACAAATCTTATGAGAAGTCAAAACTATGAGGCTGAATATAGACATTTCAGAGGTATGTTAAACACACACACACACACACGCACACACATACACACACATACACACGCACACACACACACACACACACACACACACACACACACACACACACACACACACACACACACACACACAGCTTTTCTCTGATCTCACACACACAAACACACATGCACACCCATGCACACCCACGCGCACACACACACACACACACACACACACACACACACACACACACACACACACACACACACACACACACACACACACACACACACACACACACACACACACACACACACACACACACACACCTTTTCTCTGATCTCTCACACATAGCCACACACACACACACACACACACACACACACACACACACACCTTTTGTCTGATCTCTCTCACACATACGTATACACACACACACACACACACACACACACACACACACACACACACACACACACACACACACATTCTGTCTGATCTCTCTCACACACACACACACACACACACACACACACACACACACACACACACACTTTTTCTCTGATCTCTCTCACACACACACACACACACACACACACACACACACACACACACACACACACACACACACACAACACATACACAAACACACGTGCACACACCTTCTCTCTTCTCAAATGCTAAACCACACACATACACACAGCTGCTCTCTCACACAGCAATACACATAAACACATGTACATACACCTACTCTACACACACACACACACACACACACACACACACACACACACACACACACACACACACACACGCATGCTGACATATGCACACATTTACCTTTTCTATAAATGGAATAGGTACTTTAAATTCTGTGTGCAAGTGTGGAATATGTTTGCATCTGTGTTGGCGTGCATGCATGCAGTACACACATGGTTTTCCTTAAAGGAAAAGACGCCACTACAGCTGTGCCAACAATTATTTATTTGTTTGTTTATTATTTATTTATTAATTTATCTATTCATTCATTTTTATTATGTTGAAGTCTCCTGGCCAGAGTGCCCCCAGCCACAGGGCCTTAGGCGACTGCCTATGTAGCCTAGTGCTGGATCCAGCTCTTGGGAAAAGTAGTGCATATTAAACCTATCTCAGCACCATGTATTATTTATTTGCTGATTAAAATTTAGATCCCCAATTTTCATATTTATTGGACTATTTGTTTATTGGACATAAGAGAGTTCCAGGACCAGTGGGTCCCTACTGTCATGGAAGTCAAGGCACGCATCCCCCCCCAAAAAAAAAAAAAATTATAAGATACAGAATAAACAGACAATGCATACAATGTTTTTCATGTTGTTAAGACAGTGATCTTCTAGGTTGGGAACATATGGAGTCTTACTAATTGTTTTGTGTGTGTAGTCTGGTACTTTTTGTAGGTACCACTGTATTCAATGAGTGGCCTAATCAGTGCTCAGTATAAGGGACCATGATGTCTTTAGACCTGGCTGCTACTCCTTTGGCAAAGTAATAGGACTTTCTAACAACTGTCATTACATAATAATTAAAGGAGCAGGAGTTATCAACCCAAGTTCCAAGGTCTTTAACAACTTTCTTATTTTGGAGTGGGGTTCTGTCTATGCTGTATGTTTGGGGAGAGTTTGCTTAGCAAATGAGATAATATTTCACTTTTTAGTTTTTTATTTGAGTCCACTTTAAGTACACCAGGTATTTACAACTGGAAGTTCTTTTTAAAGGACTTAGATGTCAGAGGGGTCTGTGCATGATCTTATTTCCAAATATTTAAAGGAACATACACACTTTCAGCAAACAGGTTACTACGTCACAATAATACAAAACAGTTATACAATATTTGTATTCTCAACACACTCAAAATGTTACAATATGCATGCATTTCTCCATAAATATGATAGTCCCCCTAGAGTGAAACTTTCAATATCTTAACAAAAGCAACACAGTATGCAAAATGTCATAGGACAAGAAAATCGGTAATACAAGCTCAACACACCATTAAACATACTGTTAGAAGGGTGCTGTACAACCATACAGTTACCAGTATGATTATTTGATGATTCTACTTCCATATCACCACCCTCTAGATAAAAAACCTCAAAGGCGATACTATCTAGGAGAAAGTTGAAACCAGAAAAATATGCAAAACATAACTTTCCTTTACTCTAAGCAGCTTAATATTGTAGATAATACTGAAATAAATGAATATTCACTCCATAGCTAATGAAGATTCAAAGAACAGTGTACTATGAGGTGCAGCTTTTCCTCGCTGTCTCTATCTATATATATATATATATATATATATATATATATATATATATATATATATATTTATTTATTTATTTTACATTTGTTGACTGGGATAGCCCGCCTGGATACATGTCCATTTTCAGCGGAGTCCCGGGGATAAAAGCTCCACTCATAACTTAAAAATTGTTGCATAAAGTTATTAAAAACAATAAACCTATTTGATACAGTATACATAGAGAAGATCATAGTTCCAGATACACAGAGTAATTTCTTCAGTATTATACAAAAGTTTCTATTTTTCAAACTAGAAAAACAATATAGAGATGGTAAAAGACCTATTTATGACTTGATTATATTGAAGGCGTTAGTCAGGATTAGCACAGTGGCAAAGCCATCTCATTTTTAGATACTGTTTTAGGCATTTCTTGAATTGGGCTAGAAAAGACATGGAAATGATTTCAGCAGGAAGTGAGTTCCAGACTTTGTCAACAGAGTTAGCATAGAGTGAATCTCCTGCTGAGTTGATGGTACTGATTGTCTGAACTAGGATTTTGTTGGATGAGTGATGTGCTTTGAGGTTGCTGTAAGGGGTGATAATGTTTGTCAGTACAGGAGTGTTTTCAGGTTGATATAAAATTTTATAGGCTACTATTAACTGATTGAACTGAATTCGGTTAGACAGTTCAAGCCAATCTAGTCTGTAAGTTCAGACAGTGGTGTGTTCGATATGTAGATCCAGTGGCAAATCTAGCAATATGATTAAAGAAGGTAGAGAGTTTATTTAGTTCTGACTTACTCAGGTTTGTGAAGAGGGGGGATACATAAAGGAGGGTGGAAAGTAGATGTGTACAGGCAATAACCGTCCTAGCTGTTGGAGTGAGAAAAGGTTTGATTTTGTATAGAGAGACAAGTTTTTAGTTAACTTTTTAAATGGTTTGATTCATATGCATATCAAATTTGAGAATATTGTCAACAATTACCCCTAAGAGTTTGGTACAGAGTTCTGGGACTATGACAGTGCCATTGTTAGACTTTATAGTCAATGTAGGGGAGGGGGCTTTATGAGTGGGTGGGGCAGGAGTTTTGTTTTGTTGGGGTTTAGCACAAGACATCTATTGCATAGCCAATTTTTGACTGTGTTAAAGACATTTGGGGAAAGAGTCTGCAGACTTAAAGGGGAGTTGGCTGAGCAAATCAAAGTAGAGTCATTTGCATATTGTATGCAGGTGGCTGCTGGAATAGCCTTATGGAGGCCATTAATAAATATAGAAAATAATAGGGGGTCCTAGTACTGAACCCTGAGGGACCCCAAGGGTAATGGGAAGAAGTGTTGATAGTTTATTTTGCCACAGGACTGCCTGTTGTCTGCCACTTAGGTAAGATTTGAACAATTGGGTAGATTGGACCTCGAGGGGGATGGTTTGAAGTGTGAGTAATTGTCGACTGACCATGTTGAAGGCTTTGGAAAGATCAAGAAAGGGGGCAGAAGTGAGCTTAATGCTGTTGAGGTTTTGATTAATAACATTGCAGAAGGACAGAAGAGCTGTGGTTGTACTGTGGAATGGTCTGAAGCCATCTTGTGAGTTGGCCAGAAGATTGGTCTGAATGAGATGGTTCAGGAGTTGTTAATGGATGCACTATTACATAATTTTAGCCAGGGGTGATAAGACAGCTTGGGCCTGTAATTTGATAATGCAGTGGAACTACCCCCCTTTGTGGAGTGGAATGACATGGGATGTCTTCCAAATGGAGGGGATGGTGGCTTCTGATATGGTTCTATTGATTAGTATAGAGACTGGGTGGGCTATGGAATCAGCCGCTTTTTGTAGATACTCAGCCGGGATATTATCCGCAGCATACATATATATGTATACAAAACCTACACACACACACACACACACACACACACACACACACACACACACACACACACACGCACACACACACTCGTGCACACACACACTTCAGGATGTTAATATTTGCGGTTACATACTTCTAAAGTGCATTTTTAACACATCTGTCTACATGCGATATGAATCATCAATACGAAAAAAATCAGAAATGGGTAACCACATGAAATGTCAGGACCCGCTTCAGTGAGTCCCTTATGAAGGGGGTTAAATGACTAAAACAATGGACTGACATATATGAAATCTGAGATGGCTACTTCTCAGAATAATACCTTTTGGGTGTGGGAGAAGAGCAGTGTTCAATAATCTTCTGTATTTTTTTTTTTTTTTTTTTTTTTTTTTATGAATGTGTTGGCACAAGCAATTAGGAGTGCTGAAGTTTCATTAGAGCACCATTAGAAATACACTATGACATGGCATCCCCGCTACATTTAAGTTAAGAAACAAGATATTACATGAACTGCATGCACTAAAAATAACCACTAACCCCCAAATACCTGTGCCCACAATTCAGCAGAAGTAGGGAAAATGTAAAATAGAAATAGAACTGCACGCAGCCAACTGAAAAATTGCATTACCAACAAAACAGAAGGAAACAATCTTAGTGTTATAGTGGAAGTCCTGGTCATAAGAGACTTTGAATTGCCGGATTTAAGCACTGTTAGCAAGACACTTTGAATTGCCTACTTTGTGTATTACATACAACAGACTTTGTTCATTGTTGAAAAACATGTTTATTTCTTGAGCAGTTTAACTGAAGTGTACAATTAGGACTGTTAGCCCTGAATTTTTTGTTTTGTATCTGAACTGAGCAATGGCTCTAATCAGATAATGACCTGAATTGTTGTTGTTGTGTTTATTTATATAATTGTGTGTGTGTGTGTGTGTGTGTGTGTGTGTGTGTGTGTGTGTGTGTGTGTGTGTGTGTGTGTGTGTGTGTGTGTGTGTGTGTGTGTGTGTGTGTGTGTGTGTGTGTGTGTGTGTGTGTGTGTGTGTGTGTGTGTGTGTGTGTGTGTGTGTGTGTGTGTGTGCGTGTGAGCGTGTGTGTGTGTGTGTGTGTGTGTGTGTGTGTGTGTGTGTGTGTGTGTGTGTGTGTGTGTGTGTGTGTGTGTGTGTGTGTGTGTGCTTGAGCACGCACCTAAGCAGCTGAAGTTGCTGACGTTTCCTCTGTGCTGTGGGAAAATACTTCTGTTATAGAGCAGGATAATATGATGCTAAGCACAAACTAATAAAGGATTTGATAATACTACCACAATTTAATGATTTTTTTAAATAAACCATCTAATTGAATTCTTTTGTTTATCAGTGGAAGTGAGTGGAAACCTACCACTTCAGTTAGAAGTTGATGTTTTGCCTAGGTATGTGATTTGCAGCTATACCTCAGCTCTTTCACACTTATATATTCACTGTCATTGTCACACCGATGATGTCTTGAGAATGTCATCACTTGTATAAGTCAAAATTATTGTGCATCTGTTGTTACTTTTTTTCTTTTGACAAATAAAGATTTTTGGGGCAAAATTAATGGACACAAAGATTTTTTATATTGATGTCATGGGAATTTGCAATTTTTAAATGGTGTCATATTAAGAATGACTACACTCTACAGTTGAAAGGACCTTATGATGGCCAAAGATTAGATTATGCAGTGTGTGCAGTGCCTCCGTGAGGGTATTGTCTTATCTGAGCATTTTATATCCTAGCTAAAAAAATGTCTGTGAACGAAGTTCACAGATGACTGCAAACTAGGAGCCATAGTCAAGTCCTCAAATGATGTGAACATCCTACAGAAGGGCCTCTCTGAGACAGATGCCTGGTGTCAGAGCCATGGCCTCAAGCTCAATGCCAAAAAATGCAGTGTCATCTCCTTTGGTAAAAACTCTGTACCCATGAACTACCACATAGGCAGCAATCTACTTAACACCAAATGCGTGATAAGAGACCTTGGGACCCAGGTGGACAGTTGTCTCTCCTTTGATAGTCACATTGCCACAGTAGTCAGGAAATCCTTCTACGTGGCACACCTCATCATAAAAGGGTTCTCATCCAGGAAAAAAGAGGTCATCGTTACCCTCTACTCATCACTCATTAGACCCATTATAGAGTACAATGCCCCTTTTGGAATGTACCTCACAAGACATCTGCAGCA
Source organism: Protopterus annectens (assembly GCF_019279795.1). NCBI lineage: Eukaryota > Metazoa > Chordata > Ceratodontiformes > Protopteridae > Protopterus > Protopterus annectens. Next base: position 1,454,567,092 of record NC_056733.1, read on the forward strand.
GCTGGAAAGGCCACAGAAGTACCTCACAAAGAGGATTACTGGACTCAAACAATGCCCTATACTGACCGCCTCAAAAAACTCCAGCTTTACTCCATAGCATATCGCCTACTCAGAGGTGATCTCTGCCTAACATATAAAGCTATGTCAAACCCAGAGCTGTTGGACATGCTACACCTAAAGAAATCCCAATCCCTCTGAGCTACATGCTCTAGGGACCTAAACCTTGTCACCACAATAAACAGAACATGCTGGAGGGATAGATTCCTATCCCAGAGACTTCCCATACTCTGGAACAGGCTACCCATCTATGTCAAGCAAAGTTCTTCATTAGCACTCTTCAAGAAAAATCTTGATGAGTGGATGTGAAATAGGAAATGCACCCCGGGGATCAATTCTGTGTCTCTGCTCATCAGTGGCACAGGAAAATAACTTTCTTGGGTGGCGTAAGCCAAGAAACCTTGTTGGCTAGGCTTGCGTAGGCCCTTGGGCCAATAGCCTAGTACCTACCTATGAACCAATGAACCTATGTTATATAATGAAAGGGCAACCGGGTCTCAGTAACAGTCAGTCTGCCTGGCTTGTAAGCAGAGAAAGGGATAGAGACAGAGAGAGAGAGAGAGAGAGACAGATCCAATTTTAAATAATGTATAGTTTACTGCAGACAATATTAATACCATTTTCAGGACAGCAACATGATTATAAATGTCACAATTTGGGTGAACAGAGAATTATAGATGTTAGGATCAGGACTGAATAAAACATTCCATAGACCAGAATATGTTTTGTGAAATTCATTGTTATATGTTGAGTATACAAGAAAAAAAAAATAATGAGAGAGAGAGTGTGTGTGTTTGTGTGTGTGTGTGTGTGTGTGTGTGTGTGTGTGTGTGAGTAAACATGTTTTTCCAGGAATTGAGTTTTTGAGTATTGAGTGTTTTTTTTTTTTTTTTGTATTTTCTGTAGCCATTCAGATGAGAGGTATGAGACATGAGTAGCTAGATTCCATGCCCAAGGTTTGAATGACATACCAAGAGAGGTCAATGCAGAAGGATAAGCAAATGTAATAATTTGTATGGAATACAGTGGAAAAATAAGAATATAGTGGCTAATATGGCTGCCACCAGACACTCATCAGCTACTTTAAGACCCTTAACAAAGGGTGTCCATAGGTTCATAGGTAGGTACTAGGCTATCGGCCCTAGGGCCCATACAAGCCTAGCCAAAAAATGTACCCTGGCTTTCACCACCCAAGAACATTATTTTCCTGTGCCCCTGTCGAGCAGAGCCACAGAAGTGATCCCCGGGGTGAATTTCTCATTTTCCATCCAATCATCAAGATTTTTCTTGAAGAGTGCTAATGAGGAGCTCTGTTTGACATAGGTAGTCTGTTCTAGAGTATGGGAAGTCTCTGGGACAGGAATCTATCCCTCCAGCATGTTCTGTTTATTGTGGTGACAAGGTTTAGGTCCCTAGAGCGTAAAGCTCGGAGGGATTGGGATTTCTTTAAGTGGAGCATGTCCAACAGCTCTGGGCTTGACATAGCTTTGTATGTTAGGCAGAGATTGCCCCTGAGTAGGCAATATGTGATGGAGTAAAGCTGTAGTTTTTTTGAGACGGTCTGCATAGGGCATTGTTTGAGGCCAGTAATCCTCTTTGTGAGGTATTTCTATGGTCTTTCCAGTTGTTGTGGATGTCTTGTGAGGTACATACCAAAAGGGGCATTGTACTCTATAATGGGTCTAATGAGTGATGAGTAGAGGGGAACAATGACCTCTTTTTTTCTGGATGACAATCCCTTTGTGATGAGATGAGCCATGTAGAAGGATTTCCTGACCACTGTGGCGATGTGATTATCAAAGGAGAGACTACTGTCCACCTATGTCCGAAGGTCTCTTATCACATTTTCGGCATTAAGTAGACTACCAGCTATGTGGTAGTTCATGGGTACAGAGTTTTTACCAAAAGGGATGACAATACACTTTTTGGCATTGAGCTTCAGGACATGGCTGCGTAATAGGTTCATAGGTTGGTACTAGGCTATCAGCCCTAGGGCCTATACAAGCCTAGCCATAACAATTTCCTGGATATTTCTTCCCACAATATTTACTTCCCTGGCCCACTGTCTAGCAGGGCGATTGACTTGATCCCTGGGGTGAATTTCCTATCTCCTATCCAATCGTCAAGGTTCCTTTTGAAGAGGGCCAAGGAGGTGCTCTGCTTGACATGTATGGGCAGTCTATTCCAGAGTATGGGGAGTCTCTGGGTCAGGAACCTATCCCTCCAGCATGTTTTGTTCATTGTGATGACAAGGTTTAAATCCCCGAAGTGTGTGTCTCTGAGGGGATAGGGATTTCTTTAAGTGGAGCATGTCTAACAGCTCCGGGTTTGATATGGCCTTGTATGTTAAGCAGAGATCACCTCTGAGTGGACAATATGCCACAAAGTATAGCTGTTTTTTTTTAGACGGTCAGCATAGGGCATCTGCTTTAGGCCTGTGATTCTTTTAGTGAGGTATTTTTGCAGTCTTTTCAGCTGTTGCAGATGTATTGTGAGGTACATACCAAATGGGGCTTTGTACTCTATAATGGGTCTAATGAGGGATGAGTACAGTGGGACAATGACCTCCTTTTTTCTGGATGACCAAGAGCAAGTGTATTATGAGTGGCCCACACAGTGTCACCAAATAAATATGCAAATACTCTTAGAACATAAATATGTCTCTACACAGATCAGTCACAATGAAAAGTTTAAATATATTTAATAAGAAATAATAAAAGAACAAGATAATACTCAGTAAATAATCACAGTTACATCAGTGTTCAAAATCACAGTAAATACATAAAACAACATTGCAGGGCAGTCTCAAATAAATAAAGAAAACATCTAAGCTATACTTCACTATATTCCTATCTGTATCCAAGAGGAACGACTGTACCCTAGTTAACTTACTTACAGAGCCAGGCATGACAGATGTGAACGGATCTTCTTGTCAGGTCAAAGATAAAATACAAAAATGCACAGCCCCTCTCTCAGAGAGTTCTTAAATTAACATTTCAAATAGTACTGCTGGGATACTTGCAGCATGACATCACTTCTTGTCATCTGACTATCCCAGGTGAAAACCCCCATTGCAGCTGGTAGCATTTAGCAGCGCTCTCTGTGAAAATACATAAAGAAGGACTTCTCTTATATCTAAGGCAAATGATGGAAGTTGTAAAATAATTTACATTCCTCCACATTTAAAGACAATACAAAAAAAACTCTAGTTCTAGACATTATGTCTCCTGTTGCACTGCACTGAAACCATCTTTTATGGCGCAATTATAAAATAATTTAATTTCAACTATTTTTCTGAAGTTTTGTAAGTTAACCTCCTATGTGCCAGTTCCCATGGTTAAAATATATACATTTACGCAGTTACAATAGTTTATATACATTTCTGTTCTTTTCCAGTAGGGTACACTCTGGATACATCTTTAAACTGAACATACCTCTTCAGCACACATTTGTACAGACCATCTTATATGACATACACTTCTAATACATTTGTAACACAAGCATATGAATCATGTTGATATTCACAAATGACACATAACCATTTACAAAATTCTAAACAGCTATGCTGGCAGTATCTCCATTTTGTTATAAGTCTGTATAAATCATGTTAATATTCACAAATGACGGATAATTATGTACAAAATTCCAGATAGCTAGACTGACGGTATTTCCTTTTTGTGACAGGATCATAAAGGTCTGCATAATATATTATAAAGCTTAGACTAAAAAGGAGGCTAAGTGATGAATCATACATGTTTCCTTTCCACATCTTGATGCAGAGACCTTCCCCAGAAAACTGAGTGTCTCCACTAAAGTTTTTCTAAGTTCTGATTGTGGTCCAGGGCCTGGCTTCTCTACGTGCATTTATCATTAGGGTTCACCTGTTGTCACAGGTACAGTCAGTCTGTAGCCTTTTAATGAAACTAGTGCCTGCATCTGCAGAGAATGGGTAGGCATACAGAGAACCACAGAGTAACTGTGAGAAAGAATGTGTCTTTACATACCAAATCAAAGCAGTGTGTAATATATTACCATATGACTTGACCCACTGGATTGACTTTATAGGCCTCAGTGTGATAACTTGCAGGATTACAGGAGTAAACTTGCTTCTATTACATAGTGAGAGCTTTATATGAAGAAAATGGTTGTGCAAATGGTAAGGGATAAACTTAAAATGCAAAGGAGGATTTTAGATAGACTGAATGAGTTTAAAGACTGAGTGGGTCCATCCTGCAGTCAGTAATAGTCTGATAAACACTATTGTAGCATATCTTGCATTATTTAAAAACTCAGTAAGAAGTAATCATTATATGGGCAACAATATCAGGAGGCTGCACCCATACGAAGACTGTTTCAAAGACATAGAGCTTTAGTAGAAATATTAACTTTAATGTAAACTTCCAGTAAAATGCCAGGGAGACACACAGCATTGTTAGAACTATTTATTCCTGGGTGGTTTGTGCTGATTCATGAGCAGATAAATGCCACAATGAATTGCATCAATCTCTGTTAGAATAATGCAAATAGCATTTCAGTATTCCAATGGCCAGGACTAGGTCTTCTTA
>NC_056733.1:1454579213-1454654213 GCF_019279795.1 Protopterus annectens
TTGAAAAATGGGTAACTTTGCCCACAGATGAATAACCTCCTGTTTCAGCCCAGTATGATTGTTGGTCGGACAGTAGCATTTTCATGAAATTCCTGTTTTGCTTGTGTGCATATGAAAGGAACAGAAGTCAAGGGAGTGTGGCTGGTTGGAGAGGCCAAGGCATTTTTCAGTTTAGAAGAAATGATACTGTAGTTTATTAGCACACAGCACAGGATGTTTTGAAATATCAGCATTAGGGATATTCCTTCAGTGTAAGAAGCCATATTTAGACATCCTGGCAGAGATTCACACTCTCCCTACACAGGACCTTCTCAGATAGGAACCAAAGCTTTGTTTCTAACTTAAATTCTAATTTATTCCAGATATGTTAAAACTGACATAATATGGTTTAATTTTTCATACTTGCTATATGGGGACTGAAGTACTGCTGTGATTTTTTTGTATGTCTCTGTTGTCCACCTCTTCACAACATGCAGTTTGACCCCTAGAATATGACACATCCTCAGTGTTGTAAATGTTGTACACCTCCCACCCCTATTTAGTTACACTAATAGGGTAGTGTGGGAGTCCTTTAACTTTCTTGATGATCTATGGAATCAGTATTTGTTCTTTTATTTTGTTTACTGTATTTTTTTATTTAGATTTCTTTCTTAACAAAAAGTCGAGAATGTTTGTCTTTTCAGACTTTTGTTTCCCTAAGCTCTTGGTAGGTGTGAAAGTTGTCAGCTGTGGTTATTCATCAGCAACTGATAGATGTCACTGCAGAGAGCAAGTAAAATGGTAGCAGTCCAAACTTTTTGATGTAGTTCTTCATGTTGTTGTTACGTGGATACAATCAACACTTATAAAGTGAAAAGCAAGGGTATTCACCAGTCTGATTATGTAATTTTTCTTGGTTTTCATATAAAGCGCTTAATAACATTTAAAGTGAAACTGTTTTCAAAGAATTGTTTGTTTTGTCTAGTTTAAGTAGTAATGCTGTGTTCACTAGTTTTAAAAGTATGAAGAATAAAACTTTTTTAAAATGTACAAAAAAGGAATCAGGGTGATATACTTCACATTAGCCATGATAGAAACATTAGGGCCAAAAAAGTCACAATTTCACAATGTAAAGGCTTATGAAAAAATGCCTATGTAGAAAGAATGTATAAATGTGAAATACTGTGTATATAAAATATATGAATTATTGTTATTGGCAATATAAAGAAAATATACATTCATAGGTAAATACTTGTGGGGTTATTGTAAGCCTACATGATTTACCTTTTGATGCTTGAATTAACCTATCCTGTTTGGTGTTAGCCTGACCTTACCATATATATATATATATATATATATATATATATATATATATATATATATATATATATATATATATATATATATATATATAAATAATATTTATTGCTTCCTTGATAGACTAATTAACTAGGATCATACTATAGATAATTTGAGGGACCCAAATTACTTGGCACCATAAATCATAAGATAGCTGATGGAACGCGAAAGCTGAGCAGAGATATAAAGTCTGTTTGCCTTACAAACACAAAGTGCAGGGTTTGAGCCTCACAAGGGATAATTGGCTGGGCTTAAAATGGCTTGCAAGGGCAGTTAGCCTAGTGCTAGCCTATGAACCTAAAAATAAACATTCCTATTACTCCAGGGTTATGTGACCTCAGGATTAGCATATGTAGTTAGTTAATAGCATACAAGGGGGTATAGCTAGTTGCCTGTATCAGTGTAGGAGAACGTGCTTAACTGCAAAAACTTGTTGAGTATATTTTCTATAATTATTTTGTATTTTTGCCCTATGACTAAATGTTTTATCATTCTAAGCTGTGCAAAATGCTTTTCAAGTTTGAAGACTTCTTCATTTCTTAAGAAAAAAAAAACATTTCGGACATTTGCCCTGCATCTTAAGGAAGGTTATCAGTTTGTATTAAAAAAAAAAATCAATTTTGTCTTTAAAGGTACACAAAATGTATACTGCCCAGTGAATACAAATGTTTGATTGCCACATCTTCAGTAATTACCTTTTAATGAAATAAAGCTGAATTTTTATATAAGCACCTTTATAGTTTAGTACAGCTGGCCTATTTTAATAGGTATAGAAGTAAAATAATGGAAATGCTAAAATCAGAGTACAATTTTTTCACTTGGAAAAAAGACAACATGGCAAACTTAGGAGATGAGATTTAACAGATCAAAATTACAACTTTCATAGTATGCAAACTGAGTTTTGTCCAACGGATCCTACTTGTCATACCCCCATTGTGCTCATCCTACAATTTCGTGTTCATCACATTTCAGTGGTAATGCTTGCAGTCAGCTCGCTATCTGCTACATATCTTATTTGTATTTAAGAAATTAAATGCTAGCCCAAATTGATAAACATTTCAAAATATCCATGGGGTGAACATTTTCATTTTTGTTTTGCTTTAGGTTTATCTAGTTTTTAATTTTTCTGTGTTGATTTTATTTATGCATTTACAGAACTGTGTGTGTGTGTGTGTGTGTGTGTGTGTGTGTGTGTGTGTGTGTGTGTGTGTGTGTGTGTGTGTGTATGTTTATATACCTTTGAAGTGTACCTTATTACAAGAAACATTTCTCATTTTGAGACTTAAAAAGTCTGTGCTCCTCATTGTTCCACTTTAAATGTCTGTCAAACATTCAGTGTTAAGCATTTATTTAAACTGATCCCCATGGTTAATAATACTGAATCATATTAATTTACCAAATAACTGTTTATAAGTATAAAGTAACACATTTTAATCATACTGTGTGCTTCCTAGTTGAAGTTGTTAATAAGCTGCTAATAAATATTCCAAATTGTGTCCATTTCTTCCACCTTCTGGAGATGGAAGGTTAAGAGTAATGGTTTACATGATTCTTTTAGTGTGTGTATGTGTGTGTGTGTGTGTGTGTGTGTGTGTGTGTGTGTGTGTGTGTGTATGTGTGTGTGTGTGTGTGTGTGTGTGTGTGTGTGTGTGTGTGTGTGTGTGTGTGTGTGTGTGTGTGTGTGTGTGTGTGTGTATTTGTGTATGTGTATGTTTATATAAACCTTTTTTCTAGTATAATCTCTAAGGTTGCAGTATTTTGAGAAATAGGAGTTTACCTTAAAGTGACCACCACTGAAAGAAATATATTTACATCTTCATACCATTCAAAAAAGTGTCCATCATAAAGGCAGACTGATATCACTTACATTATTAATACACTACAACATATTACAGCAAGTATAGATAAATGCCATACACTTGCACTAAAGATATTTCTTTTCCAATTAATATAATCAGTATTCTTGATTGGAAAGCTGTAGGCATTCTATATCAAAAAAGAAAAAAGTGAATGATATTTCTTCTGACTTCATACATTATCCTCAGCTTTAAGCTAGTCAAGACAAACTATGATAATGTGACACCATTCTTAAGCATGACCGCCACTTCTACAAAACTTCAGTTTTTGATATTTGACCATTAAGAAATCAAGCCACTGTCAGGTATGATTATAGTGATGGCATTTGAAATTGAAGCATATTCCCTGAAAAGAAATGATAACAATCCTTAATTATATACTACTAAATCATTGTCATCTGTGCATTTGGCAGCTTCATGGTTGCATTTGTCAAAGTGGATCTTGTAACGTACAAACCATTTAACAAGAGTTTAATATACCATATTTAGAAGAGGCATTTAGTCTTAATGAAGCTAGACATATAAATCAACCGCTTCTCTAGCAAGCCCTAACAGCAGAAAAAAATCATAATCTAATGACGTAAAACTTTTTGTTTTAGTTTAAGGTCATCAGTGCAAAATTAATGATTTTATTTATTCAGATTACACAACAAACTCCTGTCATCAAAATAGAATTGCAGTAATCAGTAAGAAATACAAATTATTTTAATTACTGACTGTATTCCATTGTAAGCAATCATGAATTAGCCTCAATATGATAAAAAAACAACAAACTCTCCTCACATTGGAGAATGCAGACATCTGTGCTGTTACTGAGACATGGTTTAAATTTGCAAAAAAGAAATACAGCAGTGCAAGGCTATAGAGCCTTCCACACAGACCATCAGCTGCGCATCTATATTAGCAACAAGTATAACTCTAGGTTGCTTAAACAGGGTGATGCCATGGCATTTATCCATGAGCAAATCACTATAGACAAAGTTCCATTTTACACCATTGCAAGGCATTAGTCACCCTATATGTCTCTAGAATCACATAGCTCATACCTAGACCTACTGGAGTCACTCACATTAAATCACATACCCTAATCCAATTAATCTAAACAGGAAACTAGGTGGACAAATTAAGTCCAACAAAGAGAATTCAAGGTTGACATAGCCTCACAGGCAGAAGACAATGACAAGGCCTTCAACAGCTATATCTGAAACTTCAAAGATGCACAAATCAGTGTGCCTAACTGGCGGTCAGCAGTGCCACCTGCACTGAGCAGAGTGACTTAGCAAATTTGCTGCCAGGCAAATTTAGCTTAAACTTCAGTCCCCACACCCCCTGCCTAGCTCCAAGAAATACCTACTAGCATAACCCCCCCCCCCCCAGCCATTAACAGGTAACAGGTCCCGAAAGTGCTCAATAAGGCCAAAAGCACAGCCTCAGTGGGCCCTCACAATATCGCAGGATGCTTCCTAAATAGCTTGAAACATGACCTATCAGGACCACTTGAGTCACTTTCCAACTTTCCAACCTCAAAACAGGCTTTGTATCACAAGACTGGACAACTACAAAAGTTATCTTACTTCACAAGGGTGGACCGTCTACTCACCCTGGAAACTACAGATCTATTAGTCTGACTAGTCTAATATGCAAATCCATGGAACAGATTATCATGGAAATGATCAACAAAGGCATAGCCTATGTCACATAGGTAACCTTCAGACAGTGGACCCAAACAAGTTTGGCTTTGTTAAGGGATGGTTATGCCTACTAAACCTGGTGGACTTCTTTGAGAAGGTTACCAAGGCAATAGATGAGGAGAAAATGGTGCATAACACCTACCTGGACCTGGCTGAGGTGTTCGATACAATATCCCCCACTCATGTAGTTGACAAACTGACTGAACTGGGCATAAACCCCAACATAACTCACTGGATTGAGAGCTGGCCCATAGACAGGACCCAAGAAGTCAAGATGGGTTAGACCACTTCTACTAAGAGACCAGTCACCTACAGGATACCTCAGTACTCCTTGCTGGGATTGCTCATATTTAGTATCTACTTCTTGTAGGTAGAGGTTAATGTCAAAGGCCTTTGGCTGAACAAGTTCACAGAATACTATAAATTGGGAGCTTTCATACATTCTCCCATAGCACAAACATCTTACAAGAAGATCTAACACAAACAAATGACAGGTTTCAAACTCACAGATTAAAACACAATGCTAAGAAATGCATTATAGTTTTTTTTTTTTGTGAAAACTGACACCCAGGCTGATTACTCCATCAAAAGATGTTCCTAAGAGATGACCCAGTAGTCATGGATTGGGGAACACATGTAGACAGTAATCCAGCCTTTGATCAACATGTAGTCAAGGCACTAAGAAAACCATTCTATGTTGCTCAACTTATAAGTGAAAGCATGGCACCCAGGTCCTATGACGTCATAGTGCCACTTTACTTGGCCCTTATCAGACCCATCAGTGAGTATAATGCTCCCTCTGGCAAGTACCTGACCACATATATACAACAACTGGAATGCCCACAAAGGTTCTTTACCAGAAGAAGCCAGGACATAAACCCATTGTCTTATATAGATCACCTTTATGTCTATCCTCAGTCTCCTACAGGTTACTAAAAGGTGAACTATGCCTGGCACATAAGGCATCTTCTGATCCAGCTCTGAAGGACCTTTTGCACATCCACAAAATGATCAGCATCAGAACCATTAAATCCAGGGATTTAAATTATGCTTGTGACATAAATAAGACATGTTGGCAAGACAGAGATGTGTCTCAGAGGATCCCCATCCATGTGACACAGAGACCATCCCTTACCTCTTTTACGTGTAACCTGACCAATGGGTAGATAATCAGAAATTCACCCCGAGTCATTGCCCCAATGTCTCTGATTGACAGAAACAGAAATGAACAAATTAACATACTCCACCACGTAACCTCTAGAAACTTTCTAAGTAACATACTCCCTACTAATAAATGCCCATGACAAATAGGGACACCATTGGGTTGGGTTGGATGGCTAGGCTTATAAAGGCTCTGGTGGCCGCCAGTCTAGTATATACCTATGGACCTATGAATGGCATGTCAAAAGAATATAGTTAGACAACAGACAATATTGAATTAAGGAGCAGACTCACTATTATCTATTACCTAACCATTAATTATAAAAGAGCTGTCATTTACAACTCAAGAAATGTATTTCATTGCCGATTAAAGGGTGACAAAAGTTCTGTATCACAAGCAATACTTCCTGACAAAAAGAAGAAACAACTTGAGAGACAAATGACCTTTAAATTGTTAGAAGTTGATTTTGTAGTTAAATGTAATCTGCCATTTCAATAACCATTTGTAATTCTGAGACTCATAATATGGAGTCACAACAAAAACTGGAGACTGAATGAGCAAAAATGTAGACATACATAATTCTGAGATTCCATTGTTCAGAATACTGCCTTTTCTTTAAGGTATAAAAATCTCACATTTGGGGTATACATTTTGGGGTGGGGGTGCAGTGGGGTTTGCCCCCCATAAAATAAAAAAAAAAGAGTTTAAAGGAGATAAAGTGATATTTTATACATTGCAAGGTTTACATTTCAGTAGGGGCACCTCTAACCCACTAGAGGTGGAAAAGAAATACATGAAGCAAATACAAAATTATTTGGGCAAGAAAGGTAGAATTCTTACAATAAGTAATTGTCATCAGAGTTATATATTTTTGAAATAAGAGAAGTGAGCATGCTAATAGTGCTTGAGTAACATACATTGACAGCTGTTTGTTCTGCTGAATATTTTGAAATAATGACCTGGACTGCAAGTCTTTTTATCAGTGTGGGCCAATACTGTTAATTGTTGCTTCCTATAAATGAAGTACACAACTCTCCCACGTAAAACTGGAGAGCTGACATTTGTCAGGTAATGCATGAAGCAGGTATTCACAAACTCATTTAGAAAGAGACGCCTTTTAAAATGACATGCTCTGCAACATCAGCATCCTCCTTGATGGGTATAGATTATGAAGTGGAAATTCACAAACTACTTTATTTACATGCTATAACTTGTTAATTTTTATCTGAAGATTATGTACTTGACATACAAAATGAATTATGATAAAGCTCACTCATGATCTAATGGGTAAGAAGTACACAGTGGTTAGACCACAGCTGAAGATATAAAAATGGAATTCTCCACGCCAGGAAATAAATCACTTGCAGCTTCACAGTAGTGCCCTTTATAAAACCAAAAGTTGTGACTGAGATGTAGTAGACAAAGTAGTCCTACTTACAGTGCAAAACTCAGAGCAAAATTATCTTCCTATATAAAACAGCAAACAATTGCGCTGTTGTTTAACATAGTTCTGATCACTTATATTTAGTCTATTTTTAAAATGTTTCAGTGGAATTCAACAAGCCTTGCACCTGACAGTTGTTTCAGCTTAGGTCAGTCTGTCTTGCAACCCTCAGGTACAGCCATGCAATTTCCTGTTGCTCCTTTAGTAAATCCATAGGATTGCCAAAGATTGTTACAGGACTTCCATATATTCTAATGTTTATGCTCCATCAAGAATCTCTGCTCTTTTGTTTTTAGCATCTCTGTCTGTTAGAGGCAAACATTTATAATATTGTCAGCTCTGGCCCTTCTTTAAACATCATTTCTCTATGTGATTTACATTAGACTATACTCGTACAGTTTTTTTTTCCTAACATAATGCACTGATTGTTGTATGTGGATCCCCAAAGTTGTTATGATACTATCAAGCCCATAAATGTCAATTTTATGAAATACAATGTTCCTCACTTTGACCTCTCCACCTTTCTAATATCTCAGCTGTCTTCCCAGCTTTCTAGTGGATAGGGTTATGTGACTTAAATACTGACTTTGCAAACATCATGTTTATGTCTCAGAAGAATCAGCAGTGTTACTTCACTTGTCCTACAATTTTAGGAAAACATTTTCATGAACAGATATGTATTGCATTACTGATCTATGTTTTCCAGATTTAAATTAGTTTTCCTCGGATAACTCTATCAATTCTGTCAGTGTGAACTTGGCAGGCATGTTAGAGGGTTTAGGCTGTTTTTTGGTTCCTACAGCAAGAATGGTTGAATTAAAATAAATGTAATCAGGGTTTTCACTAAAACTGACAAGGTGAGAGTACCTACATTAGGATTTGTGAGAGAACTGTATTTAATTTTCAAATACAGAGATATTTTAAGAAGAAGAAAATAGTTAGGGCTCAGACTTACTCATTTCTTTCCACCATTACAGAATGACCACCTATAACTGGCATCAAAATGTACTACAGAAGCCTGTGTAGAAACTGCAACTGGTAAAACACTTACAGTATTAGAAACAAATGTGTAGTTTGCTCAAGTTATGCTTCCCAAAATAGGAGAAAAAATGTGACAACAGGGTTTGGTAGTTTTTAAATCTGGCTGTGTGGGTGATACACAAATCTGGAATCCTGGACTGACAGTACTTTATTGCATTAGGGATTTTGTAGGTCACCATTTCTTGAGACATGGAAAATGCCTTTGCAAATTGTAAGGTAATACAGCCTAACAGAAATACTATAATCTAATGATTCATTGTGTGCAAGGGTCCTTTTCCTTTTATTTCTTACACATACACGTATTGCCTAGAAAGACGGAAAGCACTTACCAGCTATTCAGCTTAAATGGGCTTTGTTCTCAATCTGTTGAAAGAACTTGTAGCTCAGACTACTAAACGTGCTGATGTACTAAAACTAACCCTGGTGTCAGGGCTGCTAACTAACACAGATGCCTGTGATAATGTGGAAGGCAATGGCTTCTTATATTTGCTCAGCTTAGTGTCAAAAGAGATGATTCTCACACAGTATGCATTGAACTCTGTATTGTGTCATGAAATGTTTTTACCCCTGAGAGTCCCATGGGAATTTTGAATTTGGGAAAAATGCTAACTGAAAACTTCAGTCTGCTAGGAGACAGATGCAGAGTAAAGTGTTTTGTACAGCTGCAGAGACAGGTATGTTATTAACTCTGACAGGTTTTGTATAAAACAATCCTTTTTGTATTGCTTTGAAATTACCAGAGCTACTGTCTAACAGCATTGCTCTATGGGTAGATTGCATTTTCGTCATATATTTCATGCTTGCATGATTTAATTCATATGGAGTATAGCTAATTAATTGGTAAATGTCATTAATTATGTCTCACCTTTGGAAAGACTACCACTACCACACTGTGTTTTAAAACTACACCGTTTGTTTCTGAAATAAATAGAATGTGGTCAGACACAGATCAAGGGAAAAATTGCTTTTCTGCAAATTGCCAAGGCTGTTTATCATGAATGCTATATTTCTACTCAATAAGCCTAAGTTTGTTAAATCTTGAAATTTTTAATGTTAAAATTTTATACTGAGTTTTCTTAGCTTAAGCCAAAACAGTCATGAATTCAGCAGATTTCTTGTTTTAAAAAAGGTATGATGTGGTCTTTATAAAGGGAGTCAGGTAACAACAATGTGTTGTATGTTACTAGACACTGAAATAGTAATCTATGCAATTAGTTATATATTTTTGAATCTCTATGAGATCTGAGCAATGGTTCCACTTTCTGCACACCATTATCTTGTTTGCTTATTCCAGACTGAGAGCCCTATGGTCCATTCATTCCTGTCTGAGGAATGTCTTATCACCACATTTATTTCTACAGAAGGTGAGAGCTAGGCAGTTGCTGGTCATGTATAGGCCCCACACCATTTGATGCAAACACCTCCCCTGTAGGCAACTTGTGGGCCTAGGTTGTCTGCCTGGTTGGCTGAGGGATGCATGTATACTTCAATCATACCTCTCAACTGTCCAGATTTTTGCAGAATTTCCAGATTTTTGGCTCATATTTTTGGTCTGTTCCTCATAAAATTTGTGGTTTTCTGGCAAACCACTGGGGTGATCTGAGGACTGAAGTCACTAACTAATGACATACATTTGAGTTTCAGACTTCAAGTCCATCAGAAAACGTATGTTAAAACAAACACTGTTACTCTAGCTACTTTCAAAGTTTATAAGAGCAATATTTAAAATACATCCTTATTTTTGGGCCTTTGACAACCCATTTTGTTGGGCTTTGTCCAGATTTCTTGCACTAAGAGGTTGAGAAGTATGGCTTCAATGCACATTTACCTCTACAACTCAGGGATGCTTACTCAGCTTCAATTGGGGAAGCCTATCCAGTGTCTTCTGTCAGTGATAACTGTACTCAGTGGTAGGTGCCACTATGTGACAAGCCTATCCAGTATCTTCTGTCAGTAATAACTGTACTCAGTGGTAAGTGCCACTATGTGGCAAGCCTAGCTTCAAGACTATCTTCCCTCTGACTGACCCCACCACTGCCCATGTCCATAACTGAACAAAAGACATCTGGGTTTTAGTTGGGATTTTATCCTTCTACACCATAGGGCCAGGTTTATTTATTGCCACATTAAATGGATTTGCCTTACTGTTATGAGAGAGCAAGTGATTAATGTTAAAATGATATCCAAAGAGATGTTGCAATCATTACTTTTGTTGGGGAAGTCTCCCTCCATCCTTCATGTTGAGGGGGTAGTTCTCAGCTCACATCCTCTTTAAAAAACAAATTTTGAAGGTACACTAATTTGAGGGATGGCACATTTACTACCTCCTTTTAAATATAAGGGCAAATGCTGACTCAGATCATTACCAGACATATTAGACAGCGGACAATGATATTTTCATATCTGCCTTAAAGTACCCCCATTGAAAGCTGACAACTTCTTACTTGAACCTGTTTCATAGATATTAAGAGAACAGTCATTATGTACATAATGTAGAACAATGTTGTGAATTACAAGATATTTAAATGTGCCAAATTTTTAGCAAACAAAACCCTTAAATAATCTCTTTAAAATCACTGGGAAAGAAGGGAATGCTGGCAATTTCAGCAATGTTTTGTCAAAGACCCTTTCCAACAAACATTTTCCTGGTTATTGGATAGGTACAGATGTTGATGTTTTAATATATTTGCATTATCTCTATTGATGTATAATACTGACAAGTATGTATCACACTTTTTGTTCATACTTAAGCTGGCAATGTTCATTTACACAACTCCCGATGTCGCCTAGTCATAGTAACCATTAAACAAAGTGCACTAATTTAAACTGTGTACCCACACAAACCATCTGGCACTATGTATTCAAATAAATAATGCCACTTTCATACTGTGAACTCAGACGTAAGAGCCAACATGGTTTACCCACACATACCACCTGACACTAAAACACTTAACAGTGTGTACTTTACCATACCACGTAATCACGTAATAAGGGTCTATGTTCACACATTGAAGAAAAACTTCATTGAATGGCTTATTCCATCAACATCGCTTCTAACGAGGAGTGAAAGTTAATAAAAAAATCATTGAAAGGTAATAGTTGGAAAACAACAAAGAAGTAACCAACACCCCCTCCCAACTATATATATGACAACTCCGAGATTGCACTACAGTGAGGAAAAGGGGAAATTTTACATGGTCTTGTTTAGTTTACCTTATACAGTGTGCTTCTTCCTTGTTGTTGGCCAACTTTACCTTTCAAAGATTTTTTTTTACAATGATTTCACTTTTAATGAAAGCAATGTTCCTGGATTACTGTTTCAGGAATGCCCATTCTATGAAGTTTTTGTTTGATGTGTGAACATAGACTCATGTAGTACTATAGGCTCACAATTAACTACTGACATGGTGTACACACACACATATCAACTGGTACTACACATTCAGACACTACAACAGTCTCTGTGTGCTCACGTACACAATATCCATTACTGAGTACCTACACATACCGCCTGACACTGTATACTCAAACATATAATGTTTACCACAATGTACTGCAATAGGTGTTCTAAACAATGTGTAACATCACCTGGCATACCTCTCAACTATCCAAATTTTCATAGAATGTCAAGATTCTTTCCTCATATTTTTGCTTTGTTCCTCATAAATTTTGTGGGTTTTGGGCAAATCATTGAGAACTGGCATCACTGAATAATGGCATACATTTGAATTTCAGTTTTAAGATCCCTCAGTAAATGCTTGCTAATATAAAGTCTATTATTGCAGCAATTTTTTAAGTTTATAAGGGCAATATTTAAAATCTGTCCCTGATTTTGGAATTTTGCACCCCCCCATTACTTTTTTCTTTGTCCAGATTTCCTGTGCTTCTAGGTTAAGAGGTATACACTTGACACAATCTACTCACACTCAGCAGTCAACATGGTGTACTCACATGCATCATCGGATGCCGTACACTCAGAGATAACCTCTGACATTGTAGACTCATGTATACTACCTAACACTACATACCTGAACACAGCAGCTGACACTGCACACAGACATACATAGTACCTATATATATATATATATATATATATATATATATATACAGTCATTTCTTCTATCCTGCCTTTCACATCAACATATTAGGCTGAGTAGTCTCTATACAGACAGTAAACAAGCTTTCATCTCTGATTTATTGTAATCTTCCTTGTTCTCAATAGATAAAATGCAACAAGAGGCATAAATGACAAATTGCATGACAATGTATCTAAGCAATACAAAAGGAAGCAACAAAGTTCAAATGGTGGCCAAAAGTTCTTTGCTAAAACAAACATTTACATGTTTAAATTACTATGTATAGCTGGTCAGCAGTGCAGCAAGTAACTCTGTTGCCTCGCAGTACTTGCTTCTCTGGTTTGCTTCCCAGATAATCTACATTTTTGTGGGGTATTCATTCTCTCACTGTGCCTACAAGTGGTTTTGCTTGGGTCTCTTTTTCTCTCCCATACCACAAAGATATACAGATGGGAAATGGCCATAATCCAAGTTTCCAGTAGGCATGTGTGTGTCATGTGCTTGTGACTGTAGGACTTTTAATGGGCTGGTGTAGTGCAGTAACAAGGCTGGAGTGAACAGGGTACTTATCCTAGCTGTCAACTTGAAGGGAGCACTAAACTTTTAAAAAGAAAACGTATGACCACTTGCATGCAATCAATTAAGTTATCTATTTATAAACTATGTAAGTAATAAATAGTCCTTTTTTTCAAAGGTAATTAAGATACCATTCAGAAAAAATATCAGATAAACGAGTTTGCAAACTGTCTTTGGAATCGCTTCAATGACAGCTGTTCAAACTTTTTAATTACATGTTTAATGGGTGGTGGGCAAATGAGGTGCTGCCCACAGTACCAATTTACCTTGCTACAGTTCTACACTTGCACCCTACTCAGGATTGACTCTCCCCTATGCCTGCTGCATATTCCAAAAATCTTGAGTTCCCCCATCACACAGAAGTGGATAACACAGCTACTGCAAATAAAAGTGAGAATGAATGAGCAACTACATGAACTAGGTATGCAATGGTCTAACTCAGAATGCGTGTTTCATATCCACTTTAAAGCGAATATGATGTTTTTGGAAATTGCTACTGATGTAGCTACTAATGAGTTAATGACAACTGCTTACCCTGTAATTAAGGTTATTCATATATCCTCGATCCATATAACACAAGCCTGCTGTCATACCGTCATTTAATTTTTCTTTAGTTCAACATTTATTTATAGTAGGGGAAAGATGCTACATAGAAAAAGGATGTGTGCTGTTGACAGAATATTGGGGCCTTCTTTTTAAATACCTCTGAAGCTACAGCCTTCTATTTTAGTATCATAAAATATATAGAACAAAAACATAAGAGCTTAATATTTTGTATTTAGTTTTTGATGCAAATTCTTTCTGGAATGAAGGACAGGTATTAAAGAAAATTAAAATGACGATCCATTTTCCATGTGAATGCATCTAATAATGAAGGGCACAAGAAAGAGGACTACAGTTAATTTAAAAATATAATCTAAAACACATGTAAATATCTTTCCAATATCTCATCAATACTGGCAAGCCGAGTGTAAGAGGTCTCTTCTGTGGTTTTCCGGATGAGTAAGAGAGGAAGTGCAACAGCAGATAGTTGTCAGTACGGATGCAGATTTCTCCGGAGCACAGCTATGTGCGAACTACAGGTAGAAATGTGAACCTCTGCGTAAACCGGAACAGATGAGTAAACCCTTAAATAATAAGCTTAAGTAAATGTCAGTATTTAGTAACTATGAATGTTAATAGTCGAATAAATAGGATAAGAAACACATCCTTTGATGACTGAATGAACCATACAGTGAATAGTTCACCTGAGTCACTTAAATGACTCTAAAAGTTATACATTTCTTAGTTAGCAGAACCTGACATTATTTAAATACCTGTTAGACTTGTTTGTGAGATTATTGAGATTACAACTACTCTGTACTCAATTGTAATTATGTTCACCCTTTATCTCTGCATCAAACTCTGTGTATATTGTATATACCATGCTTGACATTCATGATTATAATTTGGTCTATATTACCATATCGAATGGTAACAATCTCGAACAGTCATATGAGCGAAAATGCAGGTAAACAAACTTGCTATTGGGGGGCTGCCCCCCCCCCACACTAAATATATATTCCAACTTCGAGGTTGCACTACAGTGAGGAAAGGGAAAATATTCCAATCATCACTGTACCATGACCCCCATAAAACAAGTTTGTTTACCTGCATTTTCACTCATATGAGCATTCGAGATTGTTACCATTCGATATGGTAATATAGACCCATTATAACTGCCTATGAACTTATATATTGTACTGTATTGTTAATGGAGCTTTTCTCCCTGGGCCTCCACTGAAAAAGGGCTCTTCTTGGGCCAGTGGACTTCCCCGGTTATCAGACTGAAATAATACTGTCAAATATTTTTATGTGCTAATTTAAAAAAGAAAATTCTGTGATGGTAAGATTTTAAGAAGACAATTATAGGAGCAGATTGCTATTGACAACATTTTATATTTGATATTGAAACTACTTTAGAAAAGTAGCTAAAACAATCTTAAGAAAAAAGCTTTTACCAAAAAAAGAGATATCTTGATTCCAAGATGGTGGTCGTTTGAGTAGCACCCTCTCCACAAAGCTCTTACCCAAACTTCTGGAAATACTGCAATCGCCAGCAAATCGTGGTATACGTATATTCCACAGAAGAGAAGAACCTGCACTGATCCTGACTTCACCTTATTTATCTTCAAAATCTTATTAATCTGAAAAATAAATACAGATCTACTATCTAACAGCTACCAGAATGAGCTTCCATGTGTATAATAGAGGCCTGAAGGCTTCAGCACCTCAACAACAGACAGCGACCACGAGGGAGAAAATTAAGCAAAGCCGAGGTGGGAAAATGCCTAAATAAATAGAAGGCATGGACACTCAAACTTCAAAAACCAAACTATCAGCAATAGCATCCCCAGAGAAAGAAAATATTTCAAAAGGGCAAAAAACATCTAAAGTTCAGCAAGAAGAAGTAAAGGACTGCACAAAACAAAAGGCAGAAAACACCATGCATATGGAGGATCTAGAGCGCTCTTTTACTCTGCAATCTGTTGTCCAACACTTCTCAGAACAACTGAATACTTTTGGAGGTACAATTAATCAAATTGCTGAATGACTGGACCTAGTAGAGGGGAGATCCAAATCTATTGAAATGGAAATCAAACATTGAAAGGCAGAGTTAAAAACCAAGGACAAGGCATTAACCGACATAGTTGAAAATCCTGGATCTGGAAGCAAGGAGCAGACGGAACAATCTTATCATTAGGAGCTTGCCAGAAAAATACGAACAAAATTAACTGCTCCCAACACTCAAACAAATATTCAGCTCTCTTCTGCAGCTAAGAGACCCTCCAATGGAATGCATAATCGAAAGGGCACACTGAGCTCTTCAAAAAAAAAAAAAGGCACTACAACGCCAAGATCCATCTACGTGAAACTTCTTAATCACCAAGATGTGCAAGCTATCCTCTCTGCATATAAAATACTAAAACCCTACACATGGAATACTTACATAATCTCTATCTCCCAGGATCTCCCTCAAGAAATTAAAGAAAAGCGCCTCAAACTCTCTCCATATTGTGCAGACCTCATCAAACGCAAGGTTAAGTTTCATATGCGATTTCCGAGCACTGTCCTTTTACCACAATGACATAAAATTTATCATGGCTTCACCCAAGGAAGCTAATCCCATATTTCTGAAGTGCTTTGGAAAAACACCGGAAGCATGAATACGGTGATTACCTCAAAATCTCTTACCGGAGTTAGTTTTTGGTTCTCCCAGTCTCAAGACTCCGACCTTAACTCGCCCACATATTAACCTCTGACAAATAAGGTAAATTTAGTGTAAAGGTAGAATCCGCTATTATTTTCAGCTTCCAGGAATGATTATACCAACATGATGTAGCCTGGGGGACTCATGAGTGGTGACATCATACCACCCTAATAGGCAAGTACATCAATACATAAGGGAAAAAAAAAAAAAAGAACTTCCTGCTGGCTCAGCCTGATCAACGCGAATCGGTGTTGTTTCCTCTACAATCACTTGCCTGGTCCTCCCTAGCTGCAGAAAGACACAGATAAAAAGAATGACTGCATACTGAGCAATGCCTCTGAAAAAGCAAAGGTGCGATCTACTTTTGATATGTAGGACCGGAGTAGTTGTGAGCATACGAGGTATGTCATTCCTCAAATTAAGGTATTCAATCTCATCCCTCTATTAAAGGTCATGCTTTGCGATAATTTCCCTGTTGAGATAGAGACAGGAACTTAGAGTCCTAACTATCAGTTAAATACAGCCCTGTGTTATGCCTTCTTATGTGTTATTCGCCTTTGTCTCTACCCAAACTAGTCGACTTGACTTAAAATTGTCAACCAAGTAAAGAGGTAGAGAACCAAGGTACTTCTAGCTATAACCCTCGGTTAGTAAATTAATCTAGATAATGGCGGGTCTTCCTTCAATTAGGTTACAACGAACCGGTCTAGTGGGGAAAGCACGAACTGTTCCACTTTGTACTGGGAATATAAACTCAAATACTGTGGATAAAAGACAAATGCATGATCTAAGAAGGAAGGGTTATGTTTTGAACTATGTGTGAATAAGTATTTACTGTTTATTGCAGTTACCTGAAGAGCATAACAGATCTTAACCGATGTGAGTGATATGATAGGTTCAGTTTACTGTTAACTGTGTTATTTAAAAAAAAAAAAAAAAAAAAACAATATGCGATATATACCTAGGTCTATTTTGTTCTGCTTGATATCGTTATTAACAGTTGCACAGATCTTTATATATTACTCATTTATAACGGGTGTACAATCATTTTCCCTTGTTTTTTTTTCTCTTTCTTGTATATACATAAATTAGATCTTCAACATTTCTCACCTCTACTTTTTCTCTCTACACTGTAGTGAGATTTTTGTTCCCAGATATCACCCTATTGTATAAAATGCCCTACAACTTTAGCTGGTTTGATACTTATGCAACAGTTTAATTACAATAACTGGCAGAACCTTTAGTCAAGAGCTAGCTGGATACGCTAAGAAGAGCACCTGATGACAACGTTTAAAATTGAATTAATGATGTATATAATTTGTAAATTTAATTATCCTATTTTTGTTAACTACCTAATTGTTTCAAAGACATGTTTACTTGTTTCTCTTTTCTCTTTCTCTCTCTCAGAATTAGGGGTTAAGTGGGTAGGCACAAGGGGAGGTTTGAGAGAGTTCAGTGCTGTATTCGCATTAGCTGCTACACACATACCTAACTTGCGAGTTAATCTTGTGCCACATAATAGTTCTCTGCTCCTTGGTCATCTCATAAATATCATTAACTTAACCAAAGGCCCGCATAACTACAGATAAGGTGTGGAAAATAATTTTCTGGAATGTTGGAGTGCTCCAGGACAAAAATAAAAGGAATCTTCTAATGCACCTATCGGTAAAAGCAGAAGCAGATATCTGTTGCATTCAAGAATCGCATATGGTAGATGATGAATGAGTAAAGGAAAAGAACAGAAAGTGGATAAAAGACATGATTTCAGCAGGAAACAGCTGTAACTCTAAAGGGGTAGCCATTGTTATTAAAAACTCATTTAAACCTTCTATTCTAAACAAGGGTACAGATCAGAAGGGTAGATGGTGCTATTTTACGTGCCTAACCCCACTGCTTACTAAACCAATATTGTTCTTAAACCTATATGGACCATGCTGAGGACAGCAGGAATTCATTTTGAAAGTCTATAACATCTTACTTAACTTCCCCAACCATTTTTATATCCAGGGGAGAGGGGGTTGGAATGCAGTAACTGACCCTAACATTGACCGCTCTAGCAAATCTAAATCATACAACATACAAGCCTCCCTTGCTTTAATGGAGTTAATCTCTGACTTTGGATTGGTTGACCCTATATCCTTTGGTAATGACACTCGGAACAATAACTACACATATTTCTTTAGATGCCATAATTCTTGGTTACGCATAGATTTTTTTCTAATGTCAGACATACTAACAAATAGGCAAATAAAATATTTAACTCAACCCAGGTTTTTCTCAGACCATTCAAAGATTGATTTAATGATAAACTTTGCACATAACCCATCTTTACTAAATGAAAGTTTTAACTGGTCTCTCAATAACAATGTTTTACATAACTCAGCAGTTACTGATGAGATAGCCACTGCTCTAACGGGGTTTAATACTGACCCTCGTGACATGGGTATCCCATATGATGTCCAATGGGTGGCGTGTAAAGCTGTACTTAGAGGAATATTTATCCAAAAATCTACATACCTTAAAAAAAGTGGAAAAAAAAAGAGAACCACCTAATATTTGAGATTAGAAAATTAGATGATAAGCTTCACGTGAACTACACTTTAGCAATGGAAAATGAAATCATAGATAAGCAAAGGGAACTTTTTGACCTAGACCAATCCAACTACTC
This sequence comes from Protopterus annectens, assembly GCF_019279795.1. Lineage (NCBI taxonomy): Eukaryota > Metazoa > Chordata > Ceratodontiformes > Protopteridae > Protopterus > Protopterus annectens. Next base: position 1,454,598,316 of record NC_056733.1, read on the forward strand.
CCTACAAGAACTAAGATTTATAACAAAATACTCTGAATGGATACAAACCCCCTCCAAAGCACTAGCTAGGCTAATTGAAAATAAACAGGAATCACCCAGAATAGCCCTTATCTATCATCAAGATACACTTCATAAATCAGACACTCAAATTACTTATTTATTCTGAGTATATTCAGATATCTATGCTTGTAACAATCACCAAACCCCAATCGCAGAGATAAAAGATTATCTCAACAACATCACATTCTCAAAGCTAAATGAAGATCAGAAAGTAATCCTATCTGCCCCACTGACTCAACAAGAAGTTATAAATGTCATAGTCAACCTTAAATTAGGGAAAGCTCCAGGCCCAGATGGATATTCTCCAGATTTCTATAAAACCTTTAAAGATAATTTAGCTCCCTTTCTACTTAAGTAATTTGACTGTATATCCCTCAATGGTATATCAGACATCTACATTAACCTCTCAAAGACCATACTAATCCCTAAAAATAACCTGGATAAATCAAACCTTAATAATTACAGGCCATTTTCCCTAATTAATGTTGACATTAAAGTTCTATCATCCATATTAGCTGAAAGACTTAAAAAAGTAATCCCTTCCCTAATCTCTAAGGAACAAGCAGGTTTCATGTCCAACAGACTCACCTGGGACAATACTCTGACTATGGAAACCATGATTAACCTTACCAAAAAGGATAAACATCCAACATATGCAATGATACTGGATGCATGTAAGGCATTTGATAGGGTCAACTGGAACTTTCTGTTTACATCTTATTTTGATATATCCCCTGAGTTCATCAATACTATCAAATTTCTATAAAATAGCTCTTACATGCACCTATATGTCAATACGCAATACTCACAACTGATTAAAATATCAAATGGCACCAGACAAGGGTGTCCTCTCTCCCCTTTTCTTTTCAACTTATACATAGAACCTTTTTTTTATCCATATTACAGAAACCACACCACTCAATTCCCAAAATACTACATACCAAGATCAGCTTGACTGCATTTGCAGATGACCTGAATCTATATTTTGAAGATCCCTTGTTGGATACCAAGAAATTAGTCACTCCCTTAAATACCTTGGCACATATCTCGGACTATAAAATTAACCAAAACAAATCCTATATTTTCCCGATCAATCCTTCAGCTCATAGGGAAAATCTCTTTCCAGACTCACCCTTTCACATGGTATACTCCTTCAAATATCTAGGGGTCTGTTACGACCTCTCTTCTTCCCCTACATTGCATTCCAATTTAACTAAAGTATGGGCGGCACTTTCACAAGACATGTCTAGATGGCAACAGATGAAGCTCCCTTTGTTATCTAAAACATCTATCATTAAAATAAACATCCTCCCAAAGCTTCTCTATCACTTTCATGCATCTCTGTCCTCCATTCCCAATGCATTTTTCATTAAAATTCACAAAGCCTTTACGAAGTTCATATGGCACCCAAAATCGATAAGAGTGTCATATCAAAGACTTAATTTTCCAAAGGCTAAGGGAGGCCTAGGTATGCCTGACCTTCAACGTTATTACAGAATCCTGCATGCCAATAGATTAATTACAGTTGCCAACTACCGTCCAAACTACGTAATATGGACTCCCTTTTGGGTAAAAATGTGGCATAATCATCCTCTGAATAATAATTTTAACCCCAAAGCTCTCCCCTTCTTAGGCCCATTAATTCTTAGGAAAGTGAAGCTGCATCATATCCTAAAGGTTGAAATCAAATCTTTTCAAGAGATATTTAAATCCCTGAAATTAGAAAAAGCTCTCCTCCTATTCCAAACCATTCACCTAAACCCGAATCTCAATTTGAATAATAGCATGATCAATCTGGTTGACTATCCTCTAATAAAAGAATACACACTATGGGATATTCATAAGCATAGAGAATCATCGCTCACAGAATTACGAGATATCCTAAATTTATCTAAAAAATACATCATGATTCTGAGGCAAATAAGAGAAATAATTGCATCTCTACTTCAAGATCACACTATTGTTGAATCTGACTTCAACCAGGTTGCTAAGCTGTTGCTAATCTTAGCCAGCAAGATGAGTATGCTGTCCCTCTCTTATAAACTTATAAACACAATTCTATATCAAGATAAAATTGTATGCGCGGACTACTGGAACCAACAAGGGTGGAATCTACTAGTATAGCAAAAGTTATCAGCTATTAAATCCACACATATTTTCCCTGTTTAAAAAGCTTACTTATACACAATTTATGATTACCAATAACTTATACTTCACTCCAGTCACCTTAAATAAATTTAACCCGAATGTGTCTACTGTATACCCCTGCTGCTCCTACCCCCAGGCTGACATCCTACATATAATATGGTTTTGTTGATACTCCCACAGTATTTTGTGCTCTCTCAAGGTGAGACTTGACAAGATGAGGTACCATAAATCAACCATCTCGTGGAAGATGGCATTGTTGCATGTTACTAATCTTAAAATATCAAAACTAAGATTGCATATCTTAATGACATTTTGCTTATTAGTCAAATTCTACATTATCAAACATTGGCTAGATCGTACTAAGATGTCCTGGACAGGGTTTAGGTGTCTGGCTGTTAAATACATTACTTCACAAAAACTTCTAATAACAAACTCCCACAAGCGTGGTTATTACCAGAAATTCTGGAATACTGTATTTGAGCACTTGACTGACAACTAAGCACTTATAAACTGAGGTGATACATCACTACTAAATGCTCTTCCTCTATATGCTTCTTTAATTCTCTCTTTTTCCCCTTTTTCTCCTTACCCCGCTTGTTTTGTGGCTCAAGATAAGTATTAAGTCTTCTCCTCTATCTGTTCTGTAAGTTTCAAATCAAGAGTAATACATTGTGTTCAGTTACAGTTCTTACCTTCTTTCATGTATATTTTTCATTAGGTTTACTCCCAGGGGTCATATTATTCTTACGCAACACTATTGCACATATTGTATATAGTTAGTAATTGTATGTTCTCTTCTGTATTACTGCTCATTGTTAAACTGCAATTTGTGAGATATATGTAATGCAAAATCAATATAATTTCTATTTGAAAAAGAAAAAAAGAGAAATTTGAGGTCAGGAATGTCAAGATATATTAGTTACATACACAATTTTTCAGTTTAAGTAAAACTATAATGGAGACAATCACATTATTTTCATAATAAAAACATATCAAGCTAGCTATCCTAGCAGACTTACCAAGGGAAAAGTAGACAGACGAAAAGGTAAAAATTTTCTGTGTATTCCTTTTTAAGGCAATGTTATGACTGTCTGTATTGTTCAAAATCTTGACACTGAATTTAGTAAATTACCAGACTCGATATAACACGGCTTCTCCATTTTATAATACTCACAAAATTCTTATTGTCAGAAAAAAACACCTGAGAGAAAGCAACACCTGTTCTACTTCAGGATAAATTTAGATGACAGCTACGCTTGTGGCAAGGTCTTGTAGTTACTTGGTTTTAACACTATAAATGATTGTATTTTCCAGATAATAAAATGTATAACTTAAATGCACACTCATTTGACAGCCTTTTGCCATGCTCAGAGGTGAAACGTGATCCTCCAGCCTCAGGGTGACTCCATCGCTGACAGATTCACTTAAAAAAACATGCGGGTCAGCTTTAAATATTAAACACACTACAATAACAACAATTTGTGAAGCCATGTGACACATTAGATATCTACTTTGCTGTCATCCTGGACGTCTTTCCCTTTGTCTATTACTTTTTTCTATACTGTGTTTACTTAACTTGTATATCTCAACTAGCAAATGAGCAAGACTCGCTAGGCATGATTGATGGGTTCAGAGATGTCATTGGTCATTTGCTTTGGTTAAGGATTTCTTAACATCATTAAATATGGAAGTGGAGGAAGTGGAGGTAATACCCAGATCTGCACAACATAGCTTAATTACAGGTTCATAAGATCATAGGAGGTTACTAGGCTATTGGTCCTGAAGCCCTTATAAGCCTAGCCAAAAGTTTAGCCCATGTTAGCACCAGATATCCCTGTCCAGCAGGGACACTGTTGGAATCCCAGGGGTATATCTTCTATTTCCCATCCAGTTATTCAGGTTGAGTGTAAAAACGTGTAAAGAGTTACTCTGCTTGACATGGAGAGAGAGTCTATTTCACAGATGGGGGAGTCTCTGGGACACAAATCTGTCCCGCCAATAAGTCCTGTTGATGTCACAGACCAGGTTGAGGCCATGCATGCAAGTTACTCGAGTGGAGCTTGACTTGCAGATATGCAACAGTCCCATCAAAATGGGATCTTTTCTCACCTTTTATGCCAGACAGAGGTCACCGCTGAGGATTCTGTATGAAACTAAGCAGAGGGATAGGGCTTTTAGCCTATCTGTGTATGGTAGATGTTTGAGGCCCTGGATTCTCCTGATGAAAAACCTCTGTGGTCTCCAGCTGCTGCATGTGGTTTGCGAGGTACATACCGAAAGGAATGTTGTACTCAATAATGAGCCCTATAAGGGAAGAATACAAGGATGTTATAACCTCCTTGCCCTTGAATGAAATACCCTTATTTATGAGGTGGGCCATGTAGAAGGCTTTCCGTACAATGGAAGCAACATGGTGGTAAAAAGTCAGGTTGCTATCAACTTGAGTGTCCAAATCCCTTACAACTGATTGCATGCTTAGGACATTGTTATTAATGTGATAATTTGTGGGGGCATCACTCTCCCCAAAGGGGGTGATGATGCATTTTTTTGGTATTCAGCTTGAGACCATGCTTCTGGCACCAGCATTTGTCTGAGTGAGACCCTCTTAGAGGATGTCTACATCACTAGGGAATTGATGACAGCACCCAATTTGCAGTGCACTGAAACGTGGTCAGCCATAGCCCATTGGTTTTGGCCTACACTTCAGAAAAGTATATCCCAAATAGCAGAGGCCCCAAGACCAAACCCTGGTGTACGTCGCTTGTTATGGGTCTACTGCTTGAGGTGGCTTCCCCTATTTTGACTAGGTGGGTTCTGTCAGTGAGCCAATTTGCTACCTATCTTGTAACATATGGATTGATACCTAATTGAGAGAGTTTATCAATTATGCCTGAGTGGGGAATAGTGTCAAAGGCTTTGGCCAGGTCAAGGTAGGTAGTGTGCACCATCTTCCCCTCGTCCATGGCTTTGGTGACTGTCTCAAAGAAGTTGATCAAATTTAGCAGACATGACCTCCACTTGATGAAACCAAACTGTATTGGATCAAGTGTTTGGAGGTTGCCAATGTCCTTGTTAATGAGGTCCATGATAATCCATTCCATGGCCTTGCAGATCAGGCTAGTTTAGCTGATGGGTGTATAATTTCCCAGTTCAGTGAATGCTCCACCTTTGTGTAAAGGGATGTCAGTGCCTGTCCACTCAGCTGGGACAAAGCTAGTATTCATGCTTTGGTTGAATAGTGTGCCTAATGGTGCTGCAAGTTCCTCCCCGAGTTCATGTAGGATGCAGCCTGATATGTTATCGGGTCCCGTGGAGGCTGTATTTTTTGCCTTTGATAGAGCAGTGATGACCTGTTCTTTAGATATAAGGGAATGAGGCAGGTACTGGGGATGTCCTGATTTACTGATGGGGGACAGAGGGGTGAAATTTTTGCTGAATCTTTCAGCCAGCAAGTTTGCTATATCTATGGCATTTGTATATGTGGTGTCCTTGACCACCAGTTCTGAACAGATGTGGGTGCTTCCTTTGAGGTTGCGGACATATGTGAAGAAGGCCTTATGATTGTCTCTAGTGGATGTGGCCAATTTGGACTTGAGGTTTGCATTGGAGGATTTCATTAGTGACCTTATTTGCTTGTTGAGGCTAAGGAGACATTGCTTCCAATTGGGCACCTGCTCCTTCTTGGTCCTGGACAGCAATTTTTTCCTTTTGTTATAGAGTTTATTTATTACAGATGTCCACCAGGCAGGTTTACTCTTCCTTGTGGAGGATGATTTAGTCCTGTCAGGTATTCCTGATACCATGCATCTATATAAATGCTCATATAATGTTTTGGTGTAGTTTTAGATATTGTTGCCAGTTCCTACAGAAGGGGAGGGGGTTGTGAAGCTGTTTATACCATCCCTCAGGAGGCTGTAATCAGCTTTGGAGAAGTTTTTATGTCTGATCCTGACCAGAGGCAGATTGGGAGAGATGGTGACTTCAAAAGTGACTTTATGGTCAGATCTTACTTGGGAGTATGATACCATAGGGATGCTGCAGTGGTTACTCATGTTGGTTAATACCAAGTCCAAGATATTATCACCTCTTGTGGGGGTATCAACTAGCTGTTCCAAGGCATTTGCAATGACAAAATCAAAGAATCCCTGGGCATTTGTGTTCTGGCATGAGTAGTTCTTCCAATCTACATTTGGGAAGTTAAAGTCACCCAGAATCAGGGTTGTTGTGTCTTTTGGCTTTTCCCTGTTAGGGGTCACCACAGTGGAACTCCGGTCCGCTATTGATTGGCAGGAGATTTTTATGTGCTGAGTTGCCAGCCCTGACACACAACCTTCAATGAAGGTGCACCTATTCATGCATGTCTCCACACAGAAGACACTCTAGCTGAGAAATGAACAGGACAACGTCTTACTGTGAGGTGACAATGCTACCGCAGCACCACCACCGCAGTCCATTCACCCAGAATCAGGGTAAAGAGTTGAATCTTGATAGATTCGAACAGGTCCAAATAGATTAGGCATCTTGAATCAGATTTGGGGGCTGGTAGCCAGCTATCATTTAAATGGGGGTCTTGTCAATGGTTAACTGCACCTGGAGTATCTCCTGTGCATCACACTGTTTGACCAGCCTGGAGGTGTGCATGTTTTTAAAGTATATTGAAACTCTACCTCCTTTGGTTTTATTGCCCGCAGTTTGGGGTCTGAATGTATGATAGGATGAGTAACTAGGTAAGGCTGGGGTGCTTTCCACAGCTTTGAACCAGGTTTCTGTAACTGCACAGATGTCAGCCTTTTCCATTGTTAAGAATGCTTGCAATGAGTGCAGTTTCATGTTTAGACTCCAAGCATTTAGCAGCATGACTTTAATTTGCATTTTGTTGAAATATTTATGTTGGTTTTATCGACCTCAGGACTCTTCCTAAAAAGGCACTAGGGGTTAAGAGCCTTTGATAGAAGCCTGAAGCCCAGATGAGACAGATGCAGGCTATCTCTGGCAAAGCATCATGCTCTGCCGATCTCAGGCTGTCAGGTACTGAATCCCCCTGGAATAACACCAGCAACTAAGCCAATTGTTAAAGTTAATAATTTTCTGTTTGTAGTGAGACATCATTCTGGGTGATGGCAAAATGCTACTTAAGGCTAGGGACATACCTGCTTAGGACACATAATCAGTGAGCTCGATCATGTTTCTCTTCATACAGTCCAGAGAGGTATGCCTGAAGTCATTCATGCCAACATGGACTATGACAGAGTCATAACAGTACCTGTTGTTGAGAGACCTGAGTGCATATGGGATATGGCAGATTCTGGAACCTGACAGACAACTAACTGTGACTTTTTCCTTATCCAGCCTAGTGAGAGGCACATCTGTGTGTCTCATAATGGTGTCTCCTATGACTAATATTTTGGGTTTATGGTGAAGCCTTAGTGGCTGTGAGACACAGGTGTGTGGACTGTGCGTGGTATGTGGTGTGGAGGGCTGTGGAGATCGTGTGTGGTTTTGTCTCGGAGGTCTCTTTTGTTTAGGTATGTTTATGTGGAGGACCTCCGCACATGCGAGTGTGTGTTGTGTAAGTGTGGGTGGTGTTTGAGGTATAGTGATTGTGTTGACAACCTTTTTGGTGCCAGATATACTGGCTTGAGGGGGAGAGAGCATGGACTCTAGGTTCCTAATGTAACTGTATCTCTCACAAATTGTGTTCCTAGGTGGTAGTACCAGATGGTTGTCCATGTACATGAGGCAGTTTCTACACTGTCTCAGGATGCCCATATCAACCAGATTGGCAGGAAAAACTGTAGGAAATTGTCCATCCATATTTTTCAGAAGCTGAAGGAGAAAGGCCAGGGGTGGGCATAAAGCCGAAGTGCTTAAACCAAAATTAAGAGCATAGAATAACACAACAATTTCGACAGGCTATAAACAAGCAGTAATAAATGCAACAGACAAAATCCAGTTGAACACTTTAGAGAACAAGCAGCAAGTATCAGGGAAAAGCAAGATGAAGTAACAGAGTAGTGGAAGGAAACACAAATACATATATACATTTATATATACATAAAGTGGAAAGGGAGAGAGGAGGAACAGACTTTAATTCAAGGTTAAGGGGCTAAGGGTTTTGGCCTTCCCAAATGATCTCTGTATTAGGTTAAATGAACTAATGAGACTGGACTGGGAAGAGTGTCCCAGATCAAATTTACAGTAGGGGCAGGCAACTGCAAAAGCCACCAACTTTAAAAGTGCAACAGCAGTTGGGTGGAAGGATGGGACAAAAAATAATTCAGCACAGATCAGAAAACAAAATTCAGTCAGCAGTTACCCATGTAATACCCAGACCTGCATGGCAAAGCTCATTTACAGTTTATCACATGGGATGTGGTGGTAATACGCAGATCTGCATGACAGCTCATTTATAGGTTATCACATGGAATGTGGAGGTAATACCCAGATCTGCATGACAGAGCTCATTTACAGGTTATCATGTGGGACATGGAGATAATTACCCAGATCTGCATCACAGAGCTCATTTACAGGTTATCATATGGGATGTGGAAGTAATACCCAGATCTGCATGACAGAGCTCAATTTACAGGTTATCACATGGGATGTGGAGGTAATACCCAGATCAGCATGACAGAGCTCATTTACAGGTTATTATGTGGGACATGGAGGTAATTACCCAGATCAGCATGACAGAGCTCATTTAGAGTTTATCACATGGGATGTGGAGGTAATACCCAGATCTGCATGACAGAGCTCATTTACAGGTTATTACATGGGGTGTGGAGGTAATACCCAGATCAGCATGACAGAGCTCATTTACAGGTTATTATGTGGGACATGGAGGTAATTACCCAGATCAGCATGACAGAGCTCATTTAGAGTTTATCACATGGGATGTGGAGGTAATACCCAGATCTGCATGACAGAGCTCATTTACAGGTTATTACATGGGGTGTGGAGGTAATATCCAGATCTGCATGACAGAGCTCATTTTACAGGTTATCATGTGGGATGTGGAGGTAATTACCCAGATCTGCATGGCATAGCTCATTTATAGGTTATCACATGGGACGTGGAGGCAATTACCCAGATCTGCATGACAGAGCTCATTTACAGGTTATCATGTGGGATGTGGAGGTAATACCCAGATCTGCATGACAGCTCATTTACAGGTTATCACATGGGATGTGGAGGAAATACCCAGGTCTGCATAATATAGATAATTTACGGCATATCACATGTTGTTTAATATTGACCGGAAGCCACAATTATAGACCAGTTTAGTGCTCCTCCATATCCTCCTGTCTTCTCATGCTGTCTGTTTGTCCATTTCATTAAGTTCTGAATGGTGATGAGAGGCTACTTCTGAGGAGGACAGCTTGAGGTTAGTAGGTGTTAGGATTTAAAAACCATGCAAAAACCATTTCTCTCTGTTTGTGAAGTTAAAGTCTTTAATATATTTTTCCTAACCTAACACAATGTATGAAAAGAGTATTTGTACATTGCAAAAATCTAGTGATGAAACAGAAACTTCCTATGCTAACCTATTACTATTAAGGAATATTTGCAACACCCATATCATTTTCTTTTCTTTCTCTATCTGTCTATCTATCTATCTATCTATCTATCTATCTAGCTATCTATCTATCTATCTAGCTATCTATCTATCTAGCTATCTATTATTTTTGCTAACTGAGGCACAACTGGGAGGAATGCCTGTGTGATTAACATTATGACACCCCTCACTGGTATGGAAGGATTCAGTGACTTCCTTGTTATGTTTGATGATAGATTAGTTTACGTATCCAAAACATATTCTAGGAGGATCTGGATAAATAAATTATAAGTATAGATGGTTCATTCTAAGATGCACAGCTCTGCACCTTTTAGGATTGTGGATGCTCAGGGCTGATACCTGTCTTACCCCTTGACATGCATACATTTAAAATCCTACAGTACCGAAAGAGAGGCTGGCCACCCAATTTTTGACAGGAAGAGTAAAGTAAACTAATCATATGGGCATATGAACTTTTATTTGGCTTCATGATAATCCAATTGACTATGACATTCCTGGTTTTACCTCCCCCAAAAAAGGAAAAAAATCATGTAATGTGCATTATATATTCTGAGTACCAAATACATTTATTCAAAATTTTGCAAATACTGCCATTTATGCATATCATGAGTGTTTAAAAATAAGATATTTCAATTACATATATTCTACACTCCACATACTGTATTTCTAAAAGTAAATGTATGTACTTTTTTTCCTGCTTTGAGTGTATTTGGAAATAAGGTAATGAATTCTAATGTGAAATTCAAACAATGTTTTTGCGGCATCATGTAACAGCATTTTATGTTTGCCTCTATATGTCTGTACCTTGCTGAAACAAATACAAGTGAATTGTAAAGGCCATAACAGGATATGATTTAAGTTTCAGATAAATCACTTTCTTGGAACCATGGTTGTGTAAAACGAAATGCTATTTTTTAGCTGTGCATAAAATGAAAACACGCAGCAGAGTAACTGAAGTGCCTGGGGCAAAATGACATCAGCAAAACTGTTAACAGCATCAGAAAACAGTTTCTACAGAGAATAAACATTTTCATTGTTGTGATTTACAAGGCACAGCTAAAGATTTTGATTGCTTTCAGACATTATCAACAGAGTGATTAAAACACTTTTGCTCAGACAATGAGTACATATTTTTAATACTGATAAAAGTTTTAATAATTAGCACTTCTAGTTTGGTCCAGGCTGTTGCATTCTCAGCAACACATCGCATAATCCTTCTAGGAATGAATGCAGTCTTTTTGGCTTTGAGTAGGGGCAGTACATTCCCATGGTTCTGCACAAAACCAGGGTAATTCGCAGTCAGTGACTGAAACTTTTAAGGACTAATATATTAATCGGTCATTTAAAGACGTAAATAAATACTGTGGGACATACTTTTTTGTTTTCCATCTGACTGTAAAGTATATGCTTTGTGGTATATTAAAAATATCTAGTTAATTGCTCTGCATACCTCTTGCCTCCAGCAAGTTACATAATATTTCATTACTTACTACTTACCTTCTGACCACACCTCTTGCTACTGGATATAGTGCTCTATCGGAGACATTTGACAGCAGTAGAATAATTGCTGCACTGGCCAAAGACATAGCCACCTTGATGGACATTCTGTCTCCCAGTTAAAAGCCCCTGTACAAAGTTCCAGGACTGTCCAGCTACTATGAATATATGTTATATGTGATCCTGTGATATTTTCCTTTGTTGCACACATATGAGTGGATATCGCTGATGTCATCAGTAATCTTTTCTGTTGAAGGTGACTGTGAAATATTTATTTATTTATTTTACTTTCATTTGCAGGAAAAGTCCAATTGGGCCAATGGGCCACTTTCAGCAGAGGCCCTGGGAGAAAAGCTCCAATTACACAGATGCAATTAGTAATAAAGTGACAGCGGTAAAATAAGGGAGTGGAGGAAAGCTCTATTACATAGAATGCAATTACTGATCGAGTTACAGTCGTAAAATAAGATATATTACAATATATTTTATTTACTTATTTTAGGTAATCCTATTTCTGTCTTGCTGATGTGGATTGTGTCTATCCTGTAAAGGAGCCTCTTCTCAGTGGGACAAACACATTTAACAAAACAAAATATTATACAAATCTAAGACATAGGTGAAATTAGTACAGTAGAAACTAAGTGAACTCCTGTGTTAGACTTTGCTGTTTCGTTGTTATTAATCTTTATTCTGTGCATCAATCCCATCATATGCACATCTGTTTTCATACTGATATCAAAGCTCATCATTTTCAAATGCACCTCTCACAATGTAGCATTTTCTGAGGTATGTACAAAAAAACACAAGTTATAAATATAAAGACAGAAAAAAAGGCCCATTGCTCATTTTGGGGATTCACTTGGAATATTCCCATCTACTTAGGAGCTGGTATAATGGGCAGGTGCTGTCTTCTCTGTTTCTGGCCTGGTGGATATGGACATGCTGAAGCATAGGTTCATAGGTAGGTACTAGGGTATCGGTCCAAGGGCCTACGTAAGCCTAGCCAACAAGGTTCCCTGGCTTACGCCACCCAAGAAAGTTATTTTCCTGTGCCACTGTTGAGCAGAGACACGGAAGTGATCCTGGGGTGTATTTCCTATTTCCCATCCCCTCATCAAGATTTTTTCTTGAAGAGTGCTAATGAAGAACTTTGCTTGACATAGATGGGTAGCCTGTTCCAGAGTATGGGAAGTCTCTGGCACAGGAATATGGGAAGTCTCTGGGACAGTAGTGTAGTAACTGCATCATGTTCACTGATAACCATTTAATTTTAGACAAATTCAGTGTGTGAGAGATATAGAAACACAATGTCATTGGAGGCAAATCTCCCACATATACACATGAAAAATGCAAACCAGGTTGTCAGCATTGCACCCAGAACACTCAATACCAGCACTAAGGAACAAACACGTAGACCCACATATGCAGAGGTACTCACTCGTGATCTCCCTAAACCTCCAAGCCCTCCTAAAAGCATCTCTCAGTGGACCCACACACACACTCAAAAAAGACAGCACATCACACAACACATAACTGTTAAAAAAGTCATAGTAGCCTCGCTTCCAACCCCATAAGGCAATATACCTCACAACCAAACATTCTAGTTATTGGGGATACCATTGTAAGACATATTGATGCTCCCCTTACCAAGCTAAACAAGGAGAAGATACAGTGAGCTGTCTGTCTGGAGTCAGGATCCACCAGATCACACATGCACCAGTATGACGCAGTCATACTCCATGTGGGCATAAACGACCTATGACATACCTTACTGGACTATATGAAGAGAGACAGGATGAAACTCTCTGAATATGTGTCCCAGATGGGTATGAATCTAGTCTTGAGTAGCATCCTACCCTCAACAATGATGATGCCACAGGACCAGCAAAAAATGATTGACTTCAACAATTGGCTTAGTTTCTCATGTCACAACAAGGAGATCCTATACCTGTTAGCCTGGAAGACATGATTGACAAATCACAATGCTTTGTCAGAAATTGTTTGCACTTGTCATCACTTGGTTTCTAGCTATTGTCAAAAACTTTACCTATCCCCACAGTGCCTTTTTTTAGGTTTGCAAGGTTGTTAAATCCTCCAACATAAAAAAAATTCACTCACAACTACCTAAGGGCACTGCTGCTCAACTCAAGCATTTAAAATAAAAAATGCACTCCCTGGCAGCACTCTTCACCCTGGAGAATGCAGACATATGTGCAGACAAGGAAATATGGTTCAGAACCATAGAAAGCATCCCAGCTATCAAAAGCTACAATGCCTTTTATACATTTTGATCCTCCTCAGCTCAGAACAAAAGAAAGGGAGGAGGTGTCTCAATGTTCATAAAGGACAAGTCCACTGCTAGACAGGTTCAACAACATGACTCACTTTAGCTGCTCCATGCCCAGCCAACCATAGGTGTAACCCCTATCATATCCTTGCTAGTTACAGATGCCCTAACATGAGTCTAGAAAGCCACACATCCTACCTAAAAACTACTAGAATCATCTCTTAACATTCAGCCTAACACCATACTTATGGGTGAATTCAATGACCCATCCACAAACTGAGAGACTTATAAGACCCATAATTCCCTTGCTCAGAGGTTTTTGGACTTCATCAATGCAAACACTGTGGAGCAACTAGTTAGTTCCCCAACTAGAAGTACAAATATCCTAAACCTAGTACTCACAAACATGGAGGAATGCTGCTCCCTCTCATGCATTAACTCCTCCCTGGTAAGATCTGACCACAAAAATCATCTTCTTTAGTATTAAAACGAACATAGAACCCCCATCAAACTCCAAACCTGTTAGGAGCTTTGCTAAGGCCAATTACCTTAAACTAAGTGACAGCATATTAAACTTCCAAGACCCTCCAAACCTGAATGATGCTGATTTATACAAAAAAGGAAAGTACAACCATATTCATAATTTTATAGAGGTGGCAGTACCTGTCTGAGTCAAATCTGTGATTACTGGCAAAAATAAACCACCCTGGTGGACCCTTAGTATAAATAGGTTATTCAACAAAAGGAAAAAAAAATCCTCACCAAAGCCAAGAAGAAATAGACAAAACAGTGCAGAAAGACACTCACCAGTCTACACAAACAAATCAGAGAGCTGGTCAAATCTACCAAAGCAAACTACGAGGCCAAGATAGCCTCCCAGCTGAAAGATAGCCATAAGGCTTTTTATAATTGTGTTTGTAACTTCAGGGGAAACACTCAGTAATGGGCCGAGCTAATCATAAGTGGAAACACTTACAACCAGCCTGAAATTATAGCAAACCTGCTGGCCAACAATCTTCTTTCCCCCATCACCTCCTACCACACCCAAAGAAATACCTTTAACCATCTTCCCAATTCTCATTATGAGGGAACAGTCTTTATTGCAGTTGTTAAATCCAAAAACACAGCATCCATGGCTCACAACAACATTCCAGGATACTTTTTAAATAGCTTAAAACAGAACCTATCAGGACCACTAGAAACCCTCTTTAACTACAGCCTCCAGATTGGCTTTGTGTCAGAAGAATGTAGAACTGCAACAGTTGTTCCTTTGCACAAAGTGGGATGGTCAACTGACCCAGGGAACTACAGATCCATAAGCTTGACCAGTCTTATCCACAAGGCCATGGAGAGAATTATCGTGGACCTGATAAATAATGATATAGGAACTCTCCAAATAGTGGACCAGACCCAATTTGGCTTTGTTAAAGGGAGGTCTTGTGGACTTTTTCGAGAAAGTGACCAAGACCATGGATAGGGTAAAATGGTACACACCACCTATCTAGACTTGGCCAAAGTTTTTGACACAATCTCTCCCACTCAAGGATTATAGATAAACTTACTGAGATAGGCATAAACCCCCTACACTGTCAGATGGTTAACCAACTGGCTCACTGAGAGGACATGTGCTATCCACATGGGTGAATCCACTTCTGATAAGAAACTTGTTACTAGTGGCATTCCACAGGGCTCAGTGGTAGGACCCCTCCTGTTTGGTATATACTTCTCTGAAGTGAAGGCCAATGTTGGGGGCATCTGGCTCACCAAGTTCAGTGATGACTGTAAACTGGAAGCAATCATTGAATCCCCAAATGATGCTGACATCCTGCAAACAGCCCTGAAAGTGACAAACAACTGGTGCCAAAACCAAGGTCTTTGATTAAATGCTAAAAAATGTCTAATCATACCCTTCAGTAAATCAGACATCCCTGCAAATTATAGCATTGAAAACACATCCCTTAAAGCAGAACTAGTGGTGAGGGACGTAGACACACAGATATATAGTAACCTAAACTTTGACCACCAGGCAGCACTGGTAATGAGGAAATACTTCTGTGTAGTAAAGGCATGGCCTCAAAATCAAAGGAAGTCATATCACCATTGTACTCGACTCTCATCAGGCCCATAATTGAGTACAATGGTCCCTTCTGCATGTACCTAACCAGGCACTTACACCAATTAGAGTGGCCCCAGAGATTTCTCACAAAAAAAAAATAGAACCATAACACACACGTCTTATGCAGACTGACTAAAAGACCTATCCCTTTACTCAATCTCATATTGTTTATTTAGAGGTGACTTATGCCTGACCTACAAGGCATTCTCTGATTCAGCCCTGATAAAAATGTTACATATTCACAAAAAACATTATACAAGGGTTACATATTCTATGGGCCTGAACTTTATTTGTGACTCTAACAGAACTTGCTTGAGGGACAGATTCATATCCTAAAGGCTACTTCATCTATGGAATAAACTTTATAAACAAAGCCCATCCCTCACTATCTTCAAAAAAAATTTGGATAAATGGATGGAGAACCATACACTCACTCCTGGGGTACTTCCATGCCCCATATGGACAGAAGCAGTCTGTAAAATAACTCAGGGATCCAACATGCAAAGACCCACTAACCTGATACTACCCCATCCCATATCTGGGGAATTAAGATATAATAGTGTCACATCCTGGGTGTTACTGGTTAGGCTTGTAAAGGCTCTTGTGCCATTAGCCTAGTAATCACTATGAACCTGTGAACAATGAAGAAGACCTTAAGGAGATCTCTAGGAAACCATCTAGGGATCTTGTCAAAGTATAACATTTTTTACTTAATCTCTAAAGTTCTTGAAAAGCTATGTCTGACTAAAATTAATTGTGTCGTAAATCTTTGAAATAGGAAACCTACTATTTGCCAGCAGCCAGCTGATTGGCACTGAGAAGTCTGTCACAGAAACGTTGCTAATTTCGAGTAATGCATTATGTGTTCTCCCTATTTTCCAAGCTTGTGCAGTCCTGGTATAAAATATAATACAGGAGTGTAAGGGACCTTGCATTCCTACAAAAAAAATAAAATAGAATGAAAAATTGGTCTTCTGTCACAGGAAGTTGCTCATTAACAAATCTCAGCCTTAATCCTCATTGCCAACTGACAGAAAATGCATACCTGGCAAAACCCAGTATTGATCCAGGGACTTTTAGATTTTCAGTTTAACAGCTCCCAGTGTTTTAGATGTTTTGTGGTTGAATAACCATGATGATTTGTAGTAAGCCCATTGAAAACTCTTGTGTGTGTGTGTATGCGCACGCGCGCGCGTGTGTGTGTGTGTGTGTGTGTGTGTGTGTGTGTGTGTGTGTGTGTTGATATATGTGTGTGTCTATATACAGACACACATACATACAGAAAAACAGACACACACACACGCACACACTCACACACACATACACGCACACTTTTATTTTGCAATTGAATATGTTTCTGTCTGGATTTAGGACCCTTACTGGCAATGAGTTCACTTTTGCTAAGGTTGCTAATTGCCTTCTTTTTTATTTGGGATTGTTACTGTTCATTTCTGAACCCCTCTCATCTTGCAGTTGCATCAGATACCATGGATAACAGCATCCTTCTGAAATGGCAACATTCCCACAGCATACTTTTATTTATTTATTCAGATTGTTTATATTCTATGTCTTGGGAAATGGAAGAGATTATTTCTGGACTAAACTCTTCCTGTATCTATCTCTTGAAGTGCATATTCCACACTCTCTTCATCTTGGACATCAGATGTACATCCCTGATGGTCTCCATTGCTCCATGAATGTCTTTGATACTCATGTATGGTACGGGATGGTTGGAATTTGTTTCTGTGATGTAGAATCCTAGAATGTACTTACATTCATCTGTTGTATGGGGTGACTGGAATTTGTGTCAATCAGGTAGAATCCTGAGGCAATCAAATACTCATTCATAATAGAGATTGGTTTGAATCTGTGTTCTAATGTAGAATTCTGGTCTGATCTTTGATAACCACCTGACACTAATGGACCAGATAGTAGCCATAGGTAAATCATTCTTTCATCTATGGAGAGCTGCATTGATAAAAGGAGAGCTCCACCCAAAAGTCAAGTTTTTCTTTCCAAAAAGTGACTTTCCTTCCCTGTAATCCAATGCTAAACTCTTCACATACTCTTCACATACAGAAAAAAGCATAATTTATTTAAGCAGTAACGCACACCTGGGTGTGGGTAGTGCTGGATTTACCCATGGTTGGGTAGCGGTAACCAGTTTAACATAGTGAGACAGCTTTAAAAAAAGCAACGGAGAAAGGAAGATCTCCGTTGCTTTTTTTTAAGATATCTCGATATGTTAAACTCGTTTAACATAGCAAAATAACAGCAACGGAGCTCTTCCGTTCTCCGTTGCTGTCCAAAAAAAAAAAAAAAAAAGACTTATTCTAATGGAAAAGGTCTGGGCGACCGGACCTTTTTCCATTAGTATAAGTCTGATTTACAATGTGCACATTGACCAATCAGCATGCACGTTTTGGAATATTAATGGGGGGTTGTTGTATAATAATTATTTTTGCCCTTCTTTCCTGCATTTGTCGTATCTGTTATGTCACAAAGGCTACTAAGAGTGGCTGAGTAATTAGGTTAGGTCCTTTATTCCTAGCACAGAACTGTTAAGTCTTAAAGAATAGCATTTAAATATGCCTTATCAGCTACAGATACCAACAACACACCCTCAAATAAATAGTGTAACCTGGAGTCTGAACAAAGGCAGGGCTTTCAAGCTTAGTTTTCAGATGCAAATATCTTCCCACTTTAATAAAGCTCTTCCTTCCACAAAGAAAGAACTAAAACCTGTTCATCTAACTCTTCTTACTTTCTGTCATTACCTGATTTTGCATTTTTACTACACTGTATTTTCTGCAAAAGTGCATGGTTTTTTACAATTTTTTGTTACACTGTTGCCAGTAATATAAAACACTTGTTGTATGACCCAAGTAACCTACTACCAAGTGGAATTTAGATTAAAGGGTCACTGCTGGCTTATATAAACAACAGTGAAGCATTATAACATTTGTACATGTAGACACTTCTATCAAGTCACTACACTTTGTACTTAGATGAAACAAATACATTACGTTTGCAATCACATAAAATTACCAGAATGTTTGCATTTCCATGGGCAGCTTTGACCCTTATAGCCCTGGAAATGAAACATTCTAACACCACGGTCACACGACCATACAGAAAGAGGATAGATCCTAATAGTATATTACAGCCAAACTGTGGTAGTTCAAGTGTAATATAATGCAACCACTTGCACCAACAACAAAAATTACTAAAAAAAAGCATCAGGTCATGAATGTGTGCCATGATCAAATCTATTGCAGCCACAGAAAAAGAAAAAAAATTAGAGCAGACCATGAAACAACTTAATTAATAACTAACTAAGATACACCATGCCTGACTGAGGACTTCATTAATAAATGGAACTCACCCATCAGGTGATAGGCTGACACCTTTTTGAAATTTAAATGCTGACAGCTGCATGTCATTGGTGACTGAGCTGGATACATCTGGGAACCCACTTAGCAGTAGCATAGCTGTACCCATTAATAGTAGGGCTATCCAATTTGAGATGTCATTTGCATCCTGTGGTCCCAGAGTCTGACATTGAATGAGTGGAAAGTAATTTTGATTTGTTCCTGAAGAACAGTGACTGGGGAGAACTTGAAGCAAAATTATACTCCAAAAGTATAGGAAATAACTGCTGACAAATTCAGCCCTGTGCAAAATAACATCCTGCTTTGGCAGTTTTAGTCAAAAGAGCTAAAATAATTGACTTTAATACCTGCTTTGAGGTTGGGTGATATCAAATTAATCACTGAAGTGTGTTTCCTATGAGTTGGCAATGTGACGAAGAGTTGTGCCATTAGAATGTTTATCAAAGTGTATGCCATTATGATAGGATACTTTAATTAATGTGGCATCATATTTACATGAAAATTATTTCATTTCCACCTGGTTGATGGCATCATATATATAAGTAAATCATTTAATTTCATACTGGTTGATGGCATCATATATATAATAATTTAATTTCAAACTGGTTTTAATAAGCCATACAAAAATGGGCGTCTGATATAGTTGTAGTGGTAGTAGGGGATTAATACATTTGCATTTTTGTGGTCTGCTATTTTCTTTCTTCATTGATACCATCTATAGTATTTAAAGTAATTTATCAATGTTACAGCAACAAATTAACTGACTTAGATGAAGGAATTGATTAAATAACTATAGTGTCGATAAAAAAATGTTTTTCATTTATAATTTTTTTCAACTGCATATACTGATTTTTTTTCTTTTGTTTCAGATCTACAAATGCTATTGGTGATGTCATTAGACAAAAATGAATGGATATTCTTATTCACTTGCTGAAGTAACATACAAGCTATTTTATTTATTTATTTATGCAGAAATAAGATACTAGAATATTTATTCTCAGAAAAAAAGAACATATCAGAACTTTTGCTGTATGTCGAATACCTTTGTTGTATGTAGAATG
Organism: Protopterus annectens; assembly: GCF_019279795.1. Classification (NCBI taxonomy): domain Eukaryota; kingdom Metazoa; phylum Chordata; order Ceratodontiformes; family Protopteridae; genus Protopterus; species Protopterus annectens. The sequence goes on from NC_056733.1 coordinate 1,454,618,453, forward strand.
CATAATTTGGAAAAAAATGCTTCTATTTATTTATTTTGCTGCGATGGTGCAGCAGTTAACGTTGTTGCCTCACAGCAAGAGGTTCTCCCGTTTGATTCTCAGCTGGAGCGCCTTCTGTGTGGAGTCTGCATGCCCTCCCCACGGTAGAGTGACGTTAAAGACATGCAGGTAGGTGCGAGTGTGAATGGGTGTACCTTCGTGGAAGGTTGGGCGTCGGGCTGGCAACTCAGCAATGTAAAAAAATCCACTGTCAATCATGAACAGACTGGAGTTCTGCTGTGGTAACCCTTAACTGGGAAAAGCCGAAAGTCTTTTTTTTTTATAATTTTTGACCAGATTAGTCCCACTAGGCTAGTAGCCTCTTTTCTCTAGAGACCTGAGGCTGTATTTATACAACTAGGGAAGATTTGACCAGGGCATCGGGGAACTTCCCCCTACTTGTTTAGAGTTGCTGAGAGAATTGGCAGCTCAGTGAAGTAGGGAATTACAGTAATGGAATCCAGAGAGTTATTTACTGTTGATTTGGAGCAGAAGCAGGCAGTTAGGCCTTCAAATCACCTTAACAATGTATTGAGAGATAAGAGGAGAGAAGAGAAGGCAGATGAGCCTTCTATATCTGTGTATGAGGTTGAAGAATCAAGAGAAAAGGCACAGATGCCTTCTAGTGGAGTTTCAATGGTTGGAGATCATTGTAGGAAGGCATTTATGGCTTCTGTGGATATTTCTGGAACAACAGCACGGTCATAGTTGGAGAAAAGGCAGGTAAGCCTTTTCTAGATTCAAAAGAAATTTTCTAGCAGCAGCTATTCCAGGAGCGAACCAGCATGATGAGGGATGTGTTATTATAAATCTTCATTTAGGAGAGTTGCAGGATATTTTATTAGAGAAATTATGTAAGGAAAACTAAACTGAGAGTGGCAAGGATGTGGCATGAGGAGATATAATGGACAAAATTCAAAACAAACAGGTACTTTTGATACAAAAAAAAACAGAAGATGGTAAAACAAAAACTTATGCTGATATGCATAATGAAAAAAATTGGAAAAAGGAACATCAGGAAAAGAAACTGTTAAGAAGCAAAGAAATTATACTGTTAGGATTTTCTCCATGCAAGAAAGAATAACTGAATATGAGGTATGGGACAAATGTTGTCCACGGTGGTGGTGCTGCAGTAGCGTTGTCGCCTCACAATAAGACGCTGTCTGGTTCGATTCTCAGCTAGAGCGTCTTCTGCGTGGAGACATGCATGAATGGGCGTACCTTCGTTGAAGGTTGTGCATCAGGGCTGGTAACTCGGCATGTAAAAATCAACTACCAATCATTAGCGGACCGGAGTTCCGCTGTGGCGACCCCTAACCGGGAAAAGACGAAAGACACAACAAGGTATGGGACAATGTTATTTCACCTTTAGAAACTTATACATCAGAGGTAACAGCTTTTATTTATATAAGCAAAAAACTCTTTGTGATATAATTTTTGAAAATGTTCAGGAAATGGAAAAATGTTTGAGTCAATATGTAAATAAGAAAGACTGTGCTCCGTGGAATGCTTATGTAGTAAAAGCTTTTTTCAAAAAACTAAGAAGAAAATTGATGTTCCATTTAGAACAGAAATTGAAAAAGAGACTTTGAAAAGACATTTAAATAGCATATGTAAAGATGTATTGGTCACTTCTAAAGTTTTCAGCAATAGAGGATTATGGACTGGGGGTTGGGATTGTGGCAGCATAGAATGCAGTAACTAAAACTAAAAGCTGTGATAGCAGGCAAAACAAGAGAGCAGCAACAAGCTGTAAGTAAAACTGTTTTTAAAAAGATCAACTGTGAGAACAAGATCAAAACATGGCAATATTATAGACAGACGTTACACATGGGAGAACTTAATAACTCTTCTGGGTTTTAAAGTTCAAGAAAGTTGGTCTTTTATGCATACTGGGACAAAGACTTGTAACTTAACATTTGAAACTAAGGGACTGATAATGACATTTCTGGAACTGTGTAACAAAAGGAAGAACATTATCTGTTTACTAATTATTTGTTTTATGGTAGTAACTTAAATGTTAAAAATGTTTACTTTGCATTTAGAACTGATAAACTGGAATAAGATGATGTTAAAAAAATGCATGCAGGGTTTGTGTGAAACTGTTGATAGTGCCTTAAAAGTTAGAGATGACAAAATCACATGGAATGAAGGGTGGCAGTTGGAAGCTGTTTTGAAATGTGGAAAAAAAAACATGGTAAAATGCTTGCCAAGTGTTATTTTTGTAGCTAGTGATAGACAGACATAAAGGTATGCTGGCCAGCTTACATCAAATTTCTTTTGTGCGGGCCTTTCTCCTTTAATTAATGATTGTGACAAGGTACAATGTTAACAGTATGGAGAGAAAGGATGTACAGCAAGAAAGTGTGTGCCTGAATGCAGGTTGTGTTAAAAAGGGACACTTTTGGATGGCATATCAAGAGCAAACAGTAAATAATGAAAAAGAAGGGGAAAGGGGAGACAACATACATGGGGAAGGACAGCAAGAGTCTGGGAGACAGGGTGAACTAGGTGAAGAAGGTTCTGTACAAGAAGACAAAATGAAGGGGAAAGTCAGGAGACGGGGCTGAAAGAGCGGTCAGGAGAACGGAGTGATACTAACATTTTTTGAAACTCTAGCCAGTAAGACTTCTGATTCTAAGGATCAAGGATTATTTATGCATAAACCGAGAGGAAAAATATCCAGTTTTGGAATGAGTAGAAACAACAAAATGAAAATTTAAAAATATTAACTCTAAACTTAAAAATAAGGAAAAATAATTTTAGACTACTTTCAGTAAATGCTAACACTATAAGAAACTGAATTATATTCTGTTCCTCCTTTCTCCCTTTCCACTTTATATAAAACAAAACACTTTGTTAGAATCTACCATTGCTAGAATCTCATTTTGTTCTGACTGAGTGCGCTTATCAAACAATCTGGAAATATAAAACTGGTAAGTATATTTTTGGAAGTTTTTAACTGCTCAAAGCTCTCCACTGTCTTAATTTTAGCTTGACTGAATTATTTATATATTTGCTAGCATTGTTTTCTGATACTCTAAGTCCATCCATTTTGATTTTTTCCTAATTTACTGCTTTCTGCACATGTTTTTATTCATTATTTAATTGCATTTATTTAAACTGTATTTGCTTTAATATTGCTACACACTTGTGTGCTGAGTTGCACTGCATTTGAATTGTTTTTACTGCTGTTTCAGCTACTGTTCTGTAAAAAAAAAGTTCTAAGCTTGTTTCCCACCTTTCCTTTAACGAGTCTAGTCCAGATACAGATTTGCTGTATCCAGGCCTGTTTGCAGGCTTCTTAGCCTCCCCAAGCCTTTCTGTGTTAGAGGGAAGCCTTCTAGCTTATCAGTGGGAGTGGTAAGCACTAGGTAGCCTATCTACCACAAGAGGAGTGGTTTCTAGTCCAGAAATTGTAGTTCACTGAACGTTTGGACAGTTTTTCCATCCCTTTCAACATTCTGGGTTAAACGCCCACATTTGCATGGATTTGCACTTGTTTAAGCTCCGTGCAGCAGCTCCGAGCTGAGGTAAACAATTGCTGGTGCCAGAAAGTCTGCTCTTCAGTTTTTCCTTTATATCTTGCTACTTCTTTCACTCTTGCACTTCAAATAGCCTAATTGCTTTGCACTTCAACAGGTTTTTGTAGCAATTATTATAGCATGCCTAACAGCCATCAGCACTAATCGTTCTTCACGGAAATAGCTTCAGTACTTAGTAGTTATGACCACCCCTCCTGGCAAGATTAAAGGGCAGTTCCCTGTGCTTTATCCTACTAACCTGGTGCACTTGGGTATTCTGAGGCAGTGTAGCAACTGCCTAATGTACACAGACAACCCTCTCCTCTTACCTCTCAACACTTGTGAGAGATGCACTTATATCACCAATTTGGAACCTATGCACTCTCCAGCCAAAACTGGACTAGCTGGTCAAGAGGAGAAGGTCAACACCTGCACCACACCACATGGAACAAATAGCCCTCCAGAACACCCACTATCACAGCTCTCGTATAAAAACACAAACCACACACCCACCTTCGCAGAGGCACTCAATAGAAATTTACCCAAAAAGCAGAGACCTCCAAGACAGAAACACACTCAACCACCACAACACAGCACAAACCACAGGACACATAGCTCACTCCCACAGTGTGCCCCTCAACCTAAGCCCCTAAGGCTAAAAACCTTGCCCACTACACTAATCATAGGTGACTCAATAGTGAGGCACACAGATGTCCCACTCACTAGGTTGAATAAGGAGAAGGTAACTGTCAGCTGTCTATCAGGGGCCAGAATCTGACACATAACACACAGACTCAAGTCACTCCACAACAAGTACAAGTATGACTCTGTCATTGTCCATGTGGGTATGAATGACCTGAGATGCACCTTCCTGGACTACATGAAAAGAGACATGGTGGAGCTCTCAGATTATATGGCCCAGGAAGGTATGACACTAGCCCTGAGAAGTATTCTACTGTCACCCAGAATGATACCACATTACAAACAAAAAATGATTGACTTCAACAATTGGCTAAGTTTTTGGTGTCATTCTAAGGCCATAAAAGTTAGAGATGACAAAATCACATGGAATAAAGGGTGGGGATCCAGTATCTGTCTGTTTGAGATGACATGATTGACAGACCTCGATGCTTTGCCGAAGATGGCCTGCATCTGTCACACCTGGCTTTCCAGGTACTGGCTAAGGCTCTTGCCACCCCTATAGTGCCTTTTTTAGGCTGTGTTCCAAAGACCAAATTACCACCATAACATCTATAAATAAATGCAGTCTGAGGGTCATGCTGCTCAATGCTCGAAGTCTAAATCTCAAGATGCACTTGCTCAAAGGACTCCTCAAAATGGAGAACATCGACATTTGTGCTGTAAAGGAGACCTGGTTTAAAGTGGAAGAAAGCACCCCTGTGCTACCAGGCTATAACTCATTCCACACCTTTCGGCCCTAAAACATGGACCAAAGCTCCAAAGGTGGTGGTGTCTCCATATTCATAAAGGATATATACACTTCTAGACTAGTAGCCCAGCATAATACATCTGAGATACTTCAGGTACAACTAACATTGGGTAAGACTGTGATCCAGGTTATAGCCTGCTATAGGTCCCCAACCATGTCCCTAGACTCTCACTCCATGTTCCTAAGCACCCTGGACTCTATCAAGGTCCATCTCAACACTCTCATACTAGGAGACTTCAACTACCCCTCCATCAACTGGGAAAACTACTCAAGCACCAATACACTGGCCCAATGCTTCCTGGAATTCATCAATTACAATGACGTGGACCAACTCATTCTGACCCCCACTAGAGGAAGCAACATCCTTGACCTGTTTATTACTAACATGGGCGACCATTTCTCTACACTAATAGTCAGTCCCTCCCTGGTCAGATCCGACCATAAACTAATCACCATGGAAGTCCACATCTCAACCACACACCCCCAAAAAGGTAACCACCTTGAAAAACTTCTCCAAAGTTGACTTTGGACTCCTAAAAACACATGTGGCTAACTTCACGGCACCCATGCCAATGGAAAATAGCTGCATGACTGCCGAATCATACACCAGTGCACTGTACGAGCATGTACATAAACGCATGGAACTAGCCATATCCAAAAAAACCAAGACACTCTCCTTCAAAAAAAAGGAAGCCAATCTGGTGGTCTCCTGCCATTATTAAACTCTACAACAGAAGGAAGAAACTGTTGCAGAAAAAGGTGAAGTCCCAAAACTGGAAAAACTCCCTTATTAGCCTCAAAAAAAAATTGATATCCTTCATCAAATTCTCTAAAGCCAGCTATGAAGGCAGAATTGCAGCAGACACTAAAAACAATCACAATGCCTTTTATAGTTATATCAAGAACCTCCACGGCAATATCCAGAATTGCTCTGAATTACTGCACAATGGTACTTCTTATACTGAGACAACAGATATTGCCAACATACTGGCCGGCAGATTCAGTACCAACTTTACCCGTCCACCCCCCCACAAAATGACCAATTACAATACCAGAAGAATGTCAGGCACCCAGCATTGCTGCAGCCCAGGTTAAAGTTGCATTGTCCATGGCCAAGGATACAGCTTCAATGGGACCTGATAATATCCCTTGCTGTGTTCTACATGAACTATAAAGTGAACTGGCACCACATCTGTGTGCCCTGCTCAGTCACAGCCTCACCTCAGGTTTTGTCACTAATGAATGGAGCACTGCTACAGTCATCTCTCTCCATAAAGGGGGAGTGACTACAGACCCTGGGAATTATTGCCCCATTAGCCTGATGAGTCTGATATGTAAAGCTGTGGAGCACATTATCATGGACCCGATTAACAAAGATATCAGTGCTGCGTCCTCTTCTGTTCAGCATCTACTTCTCAGAAGTCCAGGCCAACACAAAGGGACTCTGGCTGACCAAGTTCGCAGATGACTGCAATCTGGGAGCCATTATTAACTCCCTAAGTAATGCAGACATCCTACAGAAAGACCTCACTAAGACCAAAGACTAGTGTCAAAACCATGGCCTTAAGCTTAATGCCAAAAAATGCATCATCATCACCTTTGCTAAAAACTCAGTTCCCACTAACTATGGGAGCCCACTGAACACTGAAGACAATATATGAGATCTGGGGATGCAGGTTGACAGCAAACTCTCCTTCAATCACCACATTGCCACTGTGGTCAGAAAGTCCTTCTTTGTGGCACATCTGATTACCAAGGGTTTTGCATCCAGGAAGAAAGAGATCATCATCTCTCTCTCTCTACTATTAGACCAATCATCAAGTATAATGCCCCATTTTGCATGTACCTCACTAGACACCTGAAACAGCTGGAAAGGCCACAAAAGTACCTCACGGTGAGGATCCTAGGCATTAAACACATGTCCTACATGGACAGACTCAATAGACTCCAGCTATTCTCTGTCTCATATCGTCTACTTAGAGGCAATCTCTGCTTGACTTACAAAGCCATGTCTCACCCAGCTCTGTCAGAAATGCTACATCTAAAGAAATCCCAGTCCCTCTGCACCATACACTCCAGAGACCTTAACCTCATTGCCACAATCAACAGAACATGCTGGAGGGACATGTTCCTCACCCAGAGACTGCCCATGCTCTGGAATAGACTTCCCATACATGTCAAGCAGAACACCTTGCTTTCTCTCTTCAAGAGAAATTTTGATTAGTGGATGGGTAATAGAAAGTTTAGCCCGGGGATCACTCTGGTGGCTCTGCTTGATAGAGGCACTGGGAACTTATATCGGGTGTCACGATGCCAGGGCACTTCTATTGGCTAGGCTTGTAAAGGCTCCAGGGCCATTAACCTAGTACACACCTATGAACCTATGAAAGGTAGGGATACTGGAATGGTATGCTAAAAGTGATGTGGATGTTTTTCTGCTAGATGATGTTAGTACAATCAAAAGTAATAAACCACTGGCCCAACCATTAGAATACTTTTATTAGAAAACAACAAAGCTTTCAAGCCACCCAGGACTCTTCAGCAGTGTTTCTTCAAGAGGATATTAATACCACTGATGCTGCTATAAAAAGATGGTATACTATTATAATCATAAAAGAGCAAGTGGTCTTCTTCTGGAAAATGACATTTTAAATTAGATGCACAGATTACCCTTAATCTCGTGGGGGTTATGTAAATATCGTCACATGCCAGCCACATTATTCTTATCTACTACCACATAACCAAACCATTAGTTTTTTAAAACCTTGGGGCAAGCAAGAAAAAAAAACATAAAAAACTCAAATATGAGGAAAAAGGGAGCCTTTGTAACAAAAATTAATAAATGACTTAGTTTTGGTTTAATAAAAAGGAGACCTTGATGTATTTGTTACTCACAGATTAGCTGTAGTATAGAAAAAAATAACTAATTTACTACACAAAGAGTAACTGCATTTACCATATTTGGCAGATTTACTGAAGATAAAATAATTGTACTATCTGCCAGAGGCTTGTTGGGGTGAGGAACAAAGCAAGAGACAGAAGGAGAAAGAGTGAGGGTGCATGTGTGTGTGTGTGTGTGTGTGTGTGTGTATGAGACAGAGACAAAGAACCAGAAATATATGTGGGTCTTGATGCATCTCTGCTCTACAGCCAGATGTTAAATAAACATTTACTATTTGCATATATATATATATATATATATATATATACCCTTTTTAGATCATCATATATTGTTACAGTTTCATATGGCAGGTAGCTATATAGAAAGGAAGGAGCAAGATCTGTCAGTTTTCAATTAAACTCATCTGGACCAGGAACATCATATTGTGTAAGCCTTTACAGTCTTGGGATGTTTGGTTATTGTGGGATATTGCTTGCAGAATGATGAAGAATATTTACTATGACTTTGAGGTAAGAGATACATTTACCTATATTATCATGTACCAAGACGTTAACAATGACTGCCGGATACTTGCACTAATCCACATTGTACAAAAACTGCATATATTTTTTCTGAATATAAATAAAAAAATTGATAAATATCTTTATTGTGAATAAAAACTTATGGCATGTTTAAAAAAATATGAAAGAATATTCTTGGAATTAGTAAAATTTTTCCTGGAGAGTTCATATAAAATACCTACAAAAAGTACTACCCATATCCCATAATCTGCAAGCCACATTTTAACTTCTTTCCTCCTTGCACAAGATATTAACGTGTATATGTTTTACTCTTATTTGTATTTTTAAATGTTACCTTATTAATCACAGTTATATAACTTGTACAATAGTTTGACCAGTAAGGCCTTTTGACATTTGCCATGTCAGACATTGCAATGTGAAACAAAAATGCTATTTGTTTCAAAATGTTATATTTTAACATATCAACTATTATTAGTGTACCTCTGACACATTATCTTTTTTATGTCCCATTCCTGGAACTCTCTGAATTGCCACACTGTGCTTTACAAGCCCTTTCAACTGCATAATATAAAATTAAATGACAGTTGAATAATGTAGTAAATAACCTAATCTTTGCTTATGGATTTTTTAGTTCCATTCGGTGTAGGTTACTAGTGCATTATTATTTGCCAGTAACATTATTTTGTAATGTTGCTTGCATTCATCTTTAATGTATTTCTACTAAATATGAAATGCTTAATATATGTTTTAACAAGATAAACAAATATAGTTTTTAACAATTCCTAAAATTGATTACAGGTTGTCCAAAGGTTATGAAGTATCATTTTCTCTTTTGATTAAGCACAGTACAAAAGATAACAGAAGTAAAAAGAATAAGAACACGGAGAATAATTATAATAATTACAGAACGGATGAGTAATTCACATCACTTAGTTGCATAATGGTGAAGTATAATCCATAGGAACTGTAAATCCTTAACGCAGCAGTGTTTCAAATGAATTGTATTTTAATAAAACAGAGGACAATGGGTTACCATGACATAATTTTATCTAGGGAAGATAGTTTGCAAAAGTGGTTTATTGTATCATAGAGAAAAATGTAATTGCTGTTTGACCATAAAAAGAGAAAGCCTTTTATTTTCTATTATTTTTAAACACCTGTTGCTCTTGATTCATTAATGAGTAGGACTGGTGCATTTTAACTGCAAAAAGTGAACCTTTACATACTGCTCTTAAAGGTTTCCTAAATTGCAATGTACATTTCATTTATAGCAGTGGCGTAATATGTATGGCCTGCCATGTGCTCTTTAAGACCTTTTAGTATACATTTTGGGGAAAAAAAAACTTGGATTTTGCAGTAAAATATCTACTACATACCATCACAATCCATTCTCATTTTATACTTACCTATTTTAACGCATTCTCGTTTTATGCACTGGGTCTGGAGCAACATACTATGAATTAAACTAGATTTAGAGGGTAATCCTGAAAACCAAAAGAGGAAGATGGAATGCAGATGAAATAGTGATACAAAAATTAAGAATAATTGGGTTTAGGCCTCATACTTCTTTATATGTGTGCATCCTGATTAATTGATTTTAAATTCTGCTTTGCCCTAAAAGTTTACCCGGTAAAGTTAGGTCTCTAATCACTGCACACCAGTTAAATAAATAGTTCCTGAGAAGTACAGTGATGCATTAGTTGCTTACAAAGTTCTTTTTGGTAAGTGTTTACCTATAAATTACTTATCCACTGGCATTTTGGTAAAGCCATTGAAACCAAATGTTCTGTTTTCAGGGATAAAATATGGCCTGGAATTGTCAGGTCACACAAAGTTTACAAAGTCATAGTAATGGGGTTAATGTGCATTGTACAACTCCCTCCATTAATATTCAAAAATGTGCACGCTGATTGGTCAGCGTGCATGTTGTAAATCAGAGTTATAGTAATGGAATAAGGTCCAGTCGCCCAGACTTTTTCCAATACTATAACTCTTTTTTCACACTGTTTCGCTATGTTAAACGAGTTTAACATAGCGAGACAGCTTTAAAAAAAGCAACAGAGAATCTCCGTTGCTTTTTTTAAAGCTGTCTCGCTATGTTAAACTCCTTTAACATAGCGAGACAGTTTGTAAAAAGCAACGGAGATCTTGCTTTCTCCGTTGCTTTTTTCAAAACTGTCTCGCTATGTTAAATGGGTTTAACATACCGAGACAGCTTTAAAAAAAGCAACGGAGATTCTCCGTTGCTTTTTTTAAAGCTGTCTTGCTATGTTAAACCCATTTAACATAGCGAAAACAGTTTGTAAAAAGCAAGGGAGATCTTGCTTTCTCCATTGTTTTTGCTCACAGTTCTGATGTACTGCGTAGGTATACGCATGTGCAGTACATCAGAACTGCCGCAGAATACCAGACAGCTGCGGAAGGGCAGCAAGGAGGCATTATACAATGCTATTATTTAAGAAAAGTAATTATTTTTTTTTCTTAAATAATGTCATTGTATAACAGCAATAACCCACTTCTGGGTGTGGGTAATGCTGGATTTACCCACGGTTGGCTTTGTTTGGCCACTCGGGCCTCGCCCTCATGACCAAACCATGCCAACCATGGGTAAATTCAGCATTACCCACACCCAGGCGTGGGTTATTGCTATAATATTTCACACAAAGCCGTACAGAATTCTAAACAGTCATACTGCAAAATTTCATGATTTACACTGCATACAGTTTACTGACACAAAACAGGGTTGTGCTCAGGATAAGCAATTTACCCATACCACACAGCATAGGTTTTAACAAAGTTAGTCAGAAATAAGTCTGTATATCATGCATCTGGTAACCTAGCAACCGATTAGAAGGTCATATGGAAACTCCTAAAATATATTGAGAAAGATATCAAAAATATATAGTGTCACTGATTGTTCTATAAGAAGAGGTGATAGAGACAATAAGATTTTTATTTCTATGACTACTCAAGACAATCAGAAAATTACCTTTAAATATGAAGTAGGCATCGGTACTGAGTAATTGGGAAAAGGACATCCGTCAAAAGCAAATCAGATAATAATTAGGCCTCGGTTTGTATTTTTGAGCTAAGTTTAAAGTGACTAGGACGCAGAAGCTGGTGCTCAGATGTGGCTAGAGTGCTAACAGGTACTGTGCTAGACATGTTGCTTGTCTCAGCAGACATATTTTTCTCAGATGACTTGATCTGAAGTAAAATGTGAATGGAAAATACCAGTCTCATTTCTGTATAAAGAAAAAAAAGAAAAGCACACTGGCAGTGTAAGTGCCAGATAATGCTTCTCACAGAGGAGGTCCCTAGACTGCTGTGATATATCTAAGTATAAACATGCTGGTTTACAAAGACACAGTGGTAATTCAGTAATTAAGTAATTATGCAATACATTCATACATATACACATACATACATACATGCATGCATACATGAATAAAATAAATAAATAACGGCGGCAGGACCCCAAAGGACACGAATCTGAGGAAATAAATATCTGATGTTAATTGTTATAAAGCATTTCCAGATGCTTTCTTCATGCCATACTAATGGCATTGATATGCATGGTAAAATAATGCATGGTGCCAATTCATATACTCAAGTAGCAAAGTAAGTGAGTTTTGCTTATTTACTGGTTAATACCTATAAAGACTCGGAAGGTATAAAATAATGATGATGGTTGAAAAAAACTTTTTATATCCATTCAGAATTAGATTATGGAATGCAATTTTCCTAAACAAAGTTTATTTGTTCATTTAAGACATACAATACCATCAGTCTAGGGAAGTAAGGGAGTCCACATATTCTGGAAATTAACCTTGTATGAATAATAGCCTGGCAACCAACTTGTAAACTTCAGCAATAGTTTTACTAAACTCATTTTACTAAACCGATCCAGCCTGATAAAAAAATGCAGACAGAGTAAAGTCCTCCCAATGCACACTTCGTTTATGTATGTATGCATGCATGTATGTGTGTGCATACCTATTCATTCATTCCTTTATTTACTGAGTGAATGATAGACTGATTTGCTTGTTTACTTACTGATTTATTGATTTGTTTTTTTTCTTTATATTGTTGACTATCAGACAGTGTTTTCTGATATTGAACTCCAGGACTTGCCTCCCTGCAGGACCCATGCTATCACTCGTTCCTAGGTTCACACTGAAAGGGTGATTCTGTATTTGAGATTTTTACACATTGCGGTCTTCAGACATTTGTTCTTTTGATATTACAGTTTCAGGATTATGATTTTCAAGGTTATGGGCTTCAAGATTATGATAGTAAGCCAGGTATTTCATTATCACATCAACTGACAATGGAGAGCTACATCAGTAATTAATGGTTTTGTAGATTCAGAAAAATGTGCTGCAGGGCAGTATCCTATTTTGTGCAACATATTGTTCAGCTTCCAAAATATTTTGCAGGTTTGTAATCAGCCTGCTGTTTTACTACCTGTTGCCATGTTTTGGCTTATGTAACAAATGCATCTATACTTCTTTGTGCCTGCTATAATATCGACTAAGTTAATGTTCCCAAAGATATGGTGCTTTTTAAAATCCAGAGATTTTGGTTCAACTCTGACAGATGGCACAGACGTTTAAGGTAGTAAACTAAAGTTCCTGTAGTTCAGGGTTTGGTTCCCACACCCCCCCTTTGTCTATTTTGTGATTTCAAACAAGTCACTTCCCCAAACAGTATTTTAGGACAATTTGGAATCTAACTTGTGGTCCACTGGACTGTAGGCTTAGTAACAACCTATGAAGTACTGCCTATGGACCTTCTGACCTGGTTCTGGGTAAAGATTAGTTCTTATTTTAATCTGTTAAAGCATCATTGGCACAGAGTGGAATTCACTAGTTTTGTTTCCTTATTATGTGATATTACTGTAATAACTTCTTTCCCAGTGATACTACTGGGTTTCCTCACAGGTAAAGTTCTTTACACACAATAGATAAATCTGACTGAAAAAATGATACTGTTGTTGGATAAATTCCAGTGGCACATACAGTTAATTAGTGACTTACTTAAAAATCATTTTTACAAAATAAGCTCACTTTATTCTGCCACTTTCCTATGGTCCAATATTTTACTGCTCTTATAGAGTGCATATGCAAATCCAGTATGCTGCAAAATTGTTCTTTCAATTGTATATTTTCATTTATTTATGAATATATATTTTTATTGAGATATCACAGTGATAATTTTGGCAAGTTCAAATATATACAAGATATGATTGTCCAGCTTATTTTCCTGTCAGCTATGCATTTTCACAACTAAATGGAGCTTGTCTAATACTGCCAACGATTGTCATGATTGAGTCATGCGCTTTCAACCTGAATTCTCAAATCACTTCCGTTCTGCACAGAATGAGACAAGCAACAAGCAGCTAAATTCATGCTTCTGGAATCCATCCTATCTATAGTGATGGTTCAATTGTTTGTCTGAACAGCAGTTCTGGGTTAAAGAAAGAAAGTCAAAAAGCACTCAGTAGGAGTACAATTCATCCCTAAAACTGATTTAAATAATTTTTCATATACTTCCTTCACTGCACAAGTCATGCTAGTAGTATTTTTTCCCAGGACACTCCAAGTAATATCTTGGTAATAACCCACCTCTCTGATGTCATGCCTTCACTAACATCCTGTGCTGAGAAGCACTTTTAATTTTTCAGGAACATGGAGTTGGCACTTGAGAAATAATTGCATACCTGACTGTCTACTGTGCACATAAAAACAGCAGTCGACATGTACTTACAGAAAATAAAGTAGGAAGGAAGAGCATGACAGACACAACTGCATATAGCACTCAAGATTATAATGAGCTGGCCTAGTGTCCGCATAGTCAGCCAGCTAGGAATAATATCTCCAAGAAAAGATTCAAGAATTAACTATACTGACAAGAAACAGACATCCTATTAGCTACTCCTGCAAGATCTATATTTACTTTTTACATTTTGCCCATATTAAACACCTGCATGTGGACCTATTTTCAGTGACAGAAATCACTAGAAGAAAGATCATTAGGGAATTTCATTCTAGCTGCTCAGAACAAAGCCTTCTCCCTTTCTAAAGGCACTTCCCTTCCCTGTACACTACTATAATCTGAATGTATTAATTATCACTGCTCTTTGAACTTTACATAATGGATCCCTCTGTCACTGCTCCAAAGTTTTCCATAATGGTGCCTCCCACTCAAACCCATAAGACATTGCTAACATACTAGCAGATGAGTTTACAGCTAACTTCCCCCTTGAAACTATCATCCCAATTCCAGTCGTCCCCAAGTCATTTCCCCAAGACAAAAAAACTTCTTCCATGAGTTCTGACAATGCACCAGCCTGTCTATAAAACAGCATTAAGCATGTACTTACTGTCCCCTACTTAAACTGTTTAACCTAAGCCTATCTACAGGCTATGCCCCTGAATCCTGGTTTATTGTTGTAATGATACCTCTCTACAAGGGTAGACCAGACAGAGACACTGGAACCTACAGATCCAGCATTACAAGCCTTATCTATAAATCCATGGAGCACTTCATTACTGACCTCATCAAGGATGACATCAAAAATCTGACCAGGCTGACCCCACAGAAATTTGGCTTTGTAAAAGGTAGAGCATGAGTGCTACTGGCATACTCATGCCAGTGCACAAGAACAAACGAGACATCCACAACTGTGGGCAGTACAGAGGCATCAAAATCTTATCAAATCACATGAAAGTTCTGGAGAGGATGAGTGATAAACAGATATGCAGAGTAGTAGAATGTAAGATGGGAGATGAACAGTTTGGATTCAGATCAGGATGCAGCACAATTGACCCAATGTCTGCAGTGAGACAGATACTTGAGAAGAAGTTAGAAATGAGGAGAGAGTCTAACTGGGCAGTCCTAGACTTGGAGAAACCATATGACAAAGTTCCAAGAAAGCTGATCTGGGCAGTACTGCAGTGGTTTCAAGTCCCAAACACATTGGTAGAATTAGTGCAGGCTATGTACAAGGACCCAATGACTCAAGTCTGAATATTGTTTGGCCTCACAGAGGGGTTCCCAGTATGAGTGGGTGTACACCAGGGTTCAGCTCTGAGCCCACTGCTCTTGATACTGGTGATGGACTACATTAGCAAACAGGTCAGAGGGGAGAGATCAACAAACTTGCTGTATGCAGACGATGTGGCATTACAGGCTGACTCTGAGCTAGAACTTCAGCAAAGGATGGGAGAACAGAATGCAAAACTGAAGGCATATGGGCTGAAATTAAGCCTAGATAAGATGGTGGTAATGGCAGCAAATTGGGGAAATCAGAAGAAGCTGAGAATAGAGATAGAAGGGAAGACAGTGGAACAAGTAAACAGCTTCAGGTATCTGGGAAAGGGTGGTTGAGGAGAAGGGAAGTTTGAATGAAATGGTAAACGCTAGAATCAGAGGGGCTACAGTCAACTGGCATAGAGTATCGGGTGTAGTCTATGACAGAAGAATGCCAAAGAAGCTGAAAAGTAAGGTATACAAGGCAGTGGTGTGACCAGTACTATTGTATGGTACAGAAACCTGGGCAGTAAACGTAGAACAACTGATGAAGCTAGAGGTGATGGAAATGAAGTGCCTGAGAAAGGTGATAGGATGCACACTGTGGGGCCAATGAAGAAATGAGGACATAAGAGCAGAAGCCAAAGTAGCTCCAATTGCAGAAAAGATCAAAGAGAACAGATTACGGTGGTTTGGGCACATGTAGAAAAGCAGAAGACAATGTGGTGAGGGAGATTTGGGACAGATAGAAAGAAGGTAAGAGGAAGTGAGGACATCCAGCAAGGAGGTGGATGGATAATATGAAATATCTGCTACAGTCAGGCATGAGTCTTGAAGATGGCAGGAGTGTGGCACTGAATCGAGAGAGCTGTCGACAGTTAACATGATACCCCAACCCCATTTCGAAAAAAGAAATCAGAAATGGGGGGCTGATGATGATGATGACGATGAGATAATGGCTGCTAAATTGTGTAAGCTTCTTTGAAAAGGTCATCCAAGTAGTGGATACTGAGCACATTGTCCATGTTGCCTGTCTTAATTTAGCCAAGGAATTTTATACCACATTACCTGATGACATTATAAGTAAACGTATGGCATAAATAATTGATCTCTACAAGGTAAGATGGATAGCAAACTAGCTCAAGGACAGAATGCACACTGACAGAGATGGTTTCATTGCCTTAGTCAGGCAGAAGGCAGCCAATGGTGTCCCCCAGAGACCTGTGTTGGACCCTGCCTAGTTAGCATTTATTTAGTTGACCTTAAAACTAATGACACTGATGTGTGTTTAACCAACTTCGACAATAACAGTAAGCTGAGTGTAGTTGTAAAGTTAACTGAAGATAACTAATTTTGCTTTATTTTTTCAGGTATTAGAGTTTCAATTAAAACAGAAATTTACTGTACATAATATACTTTATTTTGACTGTATCTTCTGCTTTTCCAATAACTGGAACAGTAAGAGACCAGTACTTATATCTTACATGATTTGTTTTTATTTATATTTCTGCTCTCTGCTGAATATATACACCTGTTATGCATTATTACTTTAGTAACTTACAAGCAGGTATGCCATAGGCATTGCTTTCTGATATATATTAGTGTCTAGTATGTACAGGAGTATGCCAAGTACTTTTCCAAATGGGGCAACCTTTAATAACTTAAAGTAAATAATTAATAAGCATAGTATATGTATAATGGATTGTAACATAATGTACAAAAAATATAATGCAACTTCAATGAGAAAAAAAAAGTGAAAGACCCTCATGGCATAACATGTTTTCTTTTGGTTTTATTATTATTTTATTATTTTCCCCAAAATATTAGAATATGACCTGGTAGCTGAGATGGCAAGAAATAGAAGCAAAGTTGTGGGACAGAATGAATGACAGTACCATGGCTTATAATTAATTAAACAGTGCGTTGCTTTTGCACAAAATTTTGAGTCCCCTTGGTTTTGATGCATGAAACCAAGTCTCCATAGTCGAGGGTCTGATGTTTACAGATGGTATGTTCTGGAAAGTTCCACAGTTAGAAAAATGTTCACAATTTCAAGGACTAATTGTAAAGGCTGCTAGAAATACAGTGCATTTGAACCTTTTCAAGAATTCCATACCACAGTGGACACTGCAATATTTCTGATTATGGGTCCTGTTCATAAATGTAATCCCTTATTCCACTCCTGCATAATTCCTGGATATGGACATGTTACTTCCAGCATTAGAATATTCACAATTTTAGCACTGGGCTCCAAGGTTCAGTTCTTGTATATACGTTCTTCTGTGAAAAGCAAGTCTTGAGATGGATTTGTGTTACATCAAGGATTGATTTACTGCCTCACTACCACTACTTTCCAGGATAACATATGGCAACCCAAAACCATGAAATGAATAAAGTGGGCACTGCAAATGAATGGATGGATGGATGGATGGATGGATGGATGGATGGATGGATGGATGGATGGATGGATGCATGGATGGATGGATGGAGAAAGACAGAAACAGAATGGGTACTGCTACTGCAGTATTGGTTCAAGTAACTTTGTTGACAACAGTGGTCGGGTGTTACTCAAAAAATATGGATATGGAATAGCAGTCAAAATGGTCACAAGTTAAGGAAATTAATTAATAATGGGTGGGATTTTTAAAGATTATATTTATTTATATGCCTCAAATGCTACATTATCTGGCATGGACCTATCATAGTACACACAGCATGGTGTAACACTGGAATGTTGATAGCAGCTATGTGGCATAAGAGAAGTGTGTGCCATGCATTTTGTCTCTGTCAATGATCAAATCAAGCACTGTATGTTAATTTATACAAACTATTATTAAAGGAATGTCATCTGTGGTGACTATTATGTACAGGAAAGACTTACTTTATCTTGCTACACTGTGTATATACTCCCTTCTCCCCTTCTCCCAGTTAGTATGTCTTTATACTAACATTTTGTTTTCTGGAAAACAGCCTCCCCTTCACATACACACATGCAGCATATAAGCCTCTCTACAAGACAATCCCTGCATGGCACCCTTACAGTGTCCATTATCTTATGCCTAGAAGTTTCTTGAATATGGTATCCCATACACATTATCCTTATGATATATGTACTTCCATACATGACCTTTCTATACCATTACAGTTTATATTCTATAATAAATGAAGTGATGCATTAGTGCAGTGGTTAGCACTGTTGTCCCACAGCAAGAGGTTTTCCAGTTCAATTCTTGGCTAGGGTGCCTTTTGTGCAAAGTCTGCATGTCCTCCCTGCGTTCATGTGGGTTTCCTCTGGGTACTCTGGTTTTCTCCCACATTCCAAAGACATACATCTGGAGTGATTCTCCCCAAGCCTCTGCTGAAAAAATGGGCTGTGTCCCAGTCAAACTTTTCTGATAAATAAGTAAAATGAGAGTGTCAATGTGCCACTATTTTTTTACAGTGTCTAATATTCCATATAAGGCAATTCCCCAAACGTAATGTTCTTCCAAGTATATGGTCTTCTGCAAAAAGGCAGTCTTTTCCATACGTACACAATATCTCCCCCACCTCAGTGCTGGTGTTCTGTAAATGCCTCCTAACACTCAGAATGCCTCTTAAAGTGTTGATGTCTCTGTAACCTCTCCCTTTGTAGTCGAATTTGAAGCTACTGCTGGTATGAAATTAGCAACACCACCACCACCATCTTACCCCAAACTTAACCCCTGATAAAGTCCAACTTTCTCATAAGCACTTACACAGTGCTCTGTACGGATATATGAACCATTATCAAAGAACATTCCCCTAAAACACTAAAACATTAAAACACACACACACACACACACACACACACACACACACACACACACACACACACACACACACACACACACACACACACACACGCACACACACACTTGCATACCCTGCTCCTATGCAGCTCTTAGTTACACAATGTGGAAACTTACAGAGGTGAGTGTTCTATAGTGAGAGTTGCCTACAAAGATTTTTGCATACTGTCTGGGCTGCATAAGGTGTTACATGAGCCTTGTAAGCATATGCAGCCATGACAATGGACACTGCTCCTGTATGTCCTATCCCTCTCTGTGACACTCTGTTTGATCCAGTTTTGCTCATAGTATACAGTGCAGGAGTCAGCTATACCATCTCTATACCCATAATTGATGTCATTCAGTTGAAGCCTGTGCTAAGCCAGGCACAGTCCTCAAGAAGGAAGTGAATAGAGCTAGTGAATACAAATCAGGTGAGTATCTGCATGACTTTTACATTGGTGAGTTGTGGTCCTGTAGTATTAAGTGAATCATTTAGTTGTATTGCAAGCTCCAGGCATAACATGTCTCTGGATCACAGCTGTCCTCGGTCATTGTACAAATTGTCAGCACCTTGACTATGACTTCCAAGAATTCTGTTCAGTAGATATAGAATACGTGGTGATTAATCAAAAGATCTAAAGCTAACAAACAAGTGGCATGAAAATTTAATCTGAAAGAACATGATAACAATTGAACTTTATAGGATCATAGGTTCATAGGTTGGTACTAGGCTATCGGTCCTATGACCTATACAAGCCTAGCCATAACAATTCCCTGGTTATTTCTTCCCACAATTTTTACTTCCCTGGACCCCTGTCTAGCAGGGGCAACTGACGTGATCCCTGGGGTAAATTTCCTATCTCCCATCCAATCGTCAAGGTTCCTTTTGAAGAAGGCCAAGGACACGCTCTGCTTGACATGTATGGGCAGTCTGTTCCAGTGTATGGGGAGTCTCTGGGTCAGGAACCTATCCCTTCAGCATGTTTTGTTTATTGTGATGACAAGGTTTAGATCCCTGGAGCATGTGGCTCTGAGGGATTGGGATTTCTTTAAGTGGAGCATGTCCAACAGCTCAGGGTTTGACATGGCCTTCTATGTTAAGCAGAGATCACCTCTGAATAGACGATATGCCACAGAGTATAGCTGGAGTTTTTTTAGACGGTCAGCATAGGGGATCTGCTTTACACCTGTGATTCTTTTAGTGAGGTATTTCTGCAGCCTTTCCAGCTGTTGCAGATGTCGTGTGAGGTACATACCAAATGGGGCATTGCACTCTATAATGGGTCTAATGAGGGATGAGTACAGTGGGACAATAAGAGAAGTATTTCCTGACTGTTGTAGCGATGTGGTTATTAAAGGTGAGACCACTGTCCACCTGTGTCCCGAAGTCTCTCATCACACTTTCAGTGTTTAGTGTACTGCCACCTATGTGGTAATTCATGGGTACATGTTTTTTCCCAAAGGGGATAGCTATGCATTTTTTGGCATTAAACTTGAGCCCATGGCTCTGGCACCAAGCATCTGTTTCTGTAAGCCAGTATGCCAGAACTACAGAAAATACTGCCTATATCTTTCTCCAGTTAGAGAAAATTAATTTCTTACTTTATAAAAACAGAATCCCTGTTAACTTAAGTTCCTTTGCTCATATTTATTGGACTTCTTAGGATTCTTTATGATTGGCAAGCATTTAGAATCAGATATCAGTAAGCACAGTTCCTCAGATGTTTAAAGCATGTATCTTGACAGATGAATCCAGTTTGGCTATACTGTGAGATATTTTTCTGCTGATCTGAAGTTGAATGTTTTGTTGTATTTTTTGAAGGCATGTAAATATGTACATATTTAGAATTCTGTTCATTTCATATGTCAAATTAACTTCATAGCGGTTTTGTACAACAGTGCACTTTAGATAATATAAAACATTTGACATTCATACATTTATATACTGGCTACAGGAAAATTTGAACCTCTTCCTTCCTGTTTTACAATTCAGTACAGCAATCAGAACACCATCTAGTATGTCAAATGACCATGCAGTACAGCTGGGCAGTCTTGCTGTTACAGGTGAAATCAGCAGCTGAAGTGAGAATAAAAAAACAAGAAAGTGGAACTGGTAGTTTAGAAAATGCATGTTGATATTACCTTGTAAATGACAAAGGCTGTCCCAGGAGGGGTAATTATTATGTGCAGCAGGGCAAGCCTATTGATTAAGTATCTCTAATACCTGCTTGAGGGGGTTTGCAAGGCAACATCAGCAGAGCTTAGTCTACTTCTCGGGGCAGTAAAAGTTAATTAAAAGTTGCCTGCATAATCCCTCTATTTGGGAAATCTGACTTGGTAATGGTGTCATAACAAAGTCATAGGAAGCTGTAACAGATTGCTGTATATGTAGCATGGTCGGGCTGTGAGATGGATCACAGCCACTGCCGTACTGTGACTGTAATTTTCTTTAACAAGAAAACTGATTTATAGTAATTTAGATAAGCAAGAACTATGTCATATACATGACTTGTTGTTATTGCTTTTCTTGGCTGTCATGGCTAAAACTTTATAGTTTTCTAGCAGCTTGTCAGGATTTTACTGAAGTGCTTTCCTATATGAAATAGTATAATCAATCGTTTGGAACCTGACTGGACTTCTCAGTACAACAAAAAGACATGTGGTGCAGTGGAAGGGCAAGCACAACTATCACTCCATAGCATACAAAGGCACTTGTGATGTTAATTCAAAGTGTAAACAAGCACAAGATGCCATTAAAGAAAAGATCTACGTGTCCAAAAGGATAATGCAGTCTTTCAAGTGAAGAACAAATGAAAAGACCCCATTGCACGACTGTTATATAGATAAATACAGATAAAGTATCCTTAAGGAATTGGTGGACTGCTGGGATTGTAAGCATATATTAATCCCTCTGCAGAGATGATGTACTTTGGCAATGCAAGGGAATAAAGGTCAAATGAGAACATGCCACTTTGTGAGCTGACTAATCCTGCACAAATTTCATTTAGCTGCCTAAATTTTGTAAATTGCTAGATCAACAGAAATGCCATTTTACAATTTCCAGAAGTGGCCATTGTTCTAATGGCGTGTACAGTTGTTACAAATGGCAGGTTAAAAGAATGCAAATACTGTGATGAGATTATTAGATCAAAATGGTTGCATGATCAAAACCGATATATATGATTGGACAATGTATAGTTTCCAAGGTCTGGTTTGTTCAATCAGGTTTCCTCAAAAAAAATAAATAACTGTTTGAAATATAAATATCCCAGGTCCCATAATCATTAGATAACCTTTATGTAGTTTGGGGTGAGGGGTTGGAGTGCAGAGTATTCCTACACATGTGCAACAAGAGGTTCCGCTCATAACTTCATGCAATGTTCATATATAAGTACTAAGGTAGTTGCCCTTGAAGGCTATTTTAAGCCTAGCCAATTTCTATTTCAAAGGTGAGAATCAAACCTTGTGCCTTATGATAGTGAGGTAAGAGAGGAGTTGTGGTATTGTATGAGGAAGTCGGGAGTGTCAGAGAAGTATTTAAGAGTGGTACAGGACATGTACGAGGGTAGTGTTACGGCGGTGAAGTCTGTGGTGGGAGTGACGGATGCGTTTAAGGTGGAGGTGGGATTACATCAAGGATCA
Organism: Protopterus annectens; assembly: GCF_019279795.1. NCBI lineage: Eukaryota > Metazoa > Chordata > Ceratodontiformes > Protopteridae > Protopterus > Protopterus annectens. The sequence continues at coordinate 1,454,641,378 of NC_056733.1, forward strand.
GCTCTGAGCCCTTTCTTATTTGCAATGGTGATGGACAGGTTGACAGACGAGATCAGACAGGAGTCCCCGTGGACTATGATGTTTGCAGATGACATTGTGATCTATAGTGAGAGTAGGGAACAGGTGGAGGAGACCCTGGAGAGGTGGAGATATGCTCTAGAGAGAAGAGGAATGAAGGTCAGCAGGACTAAGACAGAATATATGCGTGTGAATGAGAGGGAGGATAGAGGAGTGGTGAGGATGCAGGGAGTAGAGGTGGCGAAGGTGAATGAGTTTAAGTACTTGGGATCAACAGTTCAGGGTAATGGTGTGTGTGGAAGAGAGGTTAAGAAGAGAGTACAGGCAGGATGGAGTGGGTGGAGAAGAGTGTCAGGAGTGATTTGTGACAGATGAGTACCAGTAAGAGTGAAAGGGAAGGTCTACAAGAGGGTAGTGAGACCAGCTATGTTATACGGGTTGGAGACAGTGGCACTGACAAAAAGGCAGGAGTCAGAGCTTGACGTGGCAGAGTTGAAGATGTTAAGATTTGCACTAGGTGTGACGAGGATGGACAGGATTAGGAATAAGTATATTAGAGGGTCAGCCCAGGTTGGAAGGTTTGGAGACAAAGCCAGAGAGGCAAGATTACATTGGTTTGGACATGTGCTGAGGAGGGATGCAGAGTATATTGGGAAAAAGATGCTAAGGATGAAACTGCCAGGTAACGGGAAAAGAGGAAGGCCTAAGATAAGGTTTATGGATGTGGTGAGAGGACATGCAGGTGGTTGGTGTGACAGAGAAAGATGCAGAGGACAGGAAGAAATGGAAACAGCTGATCTGCTGTGGTGACCCCTAACTGGAGCAGCCGAAAGAAGAAGAAGACCAACACCTGACACCCCTCCCCATTAAGACAATTTAATATATTTTCCAAATAATGCGTATAAGCCACAGAAGTTAGCCACTGCACAGTAAATTCAAGAACAGCTAAATAGCAGCAAACTTAGCATGAAACAAATAGTCTCAGATCCAATACAACCATAGAATAATCCACAGACGCCAAATTCAGTGGTATCACAGTTTATTACAAGTTAGCGCTTTCACCTATCAGGCTTCATCAGACTTTCAAAACTATTATAACAATCCTGTTTAAATAGCAGACAATCTAAATCTATTGGTCCACGTAGTAACACATCATAGTGTCGATTATTAAAATCATAAGAGTTCAAAAGAATCTACATTTAAAACATACATATATAAAAACATAAAATCATAAAAACATCAACTTGTATATTACAGTCTTTATTTATTAACAAGCAGCTTTCTACCTTTAAGAATAGGCTTAAGAGAAACCTTGTCATTAAGCCCAGGGAAGACATCCGCCCTGAGCCTAATGATCCACCTCACTTCACATTCCTCAGTGAAATTACCAATGTCACCTCCTCGGGGATTGGAAGTGATACTTTGCAAAACAAAAAAGACAAATGAGTGCAAAGGGTCATTTAAAGCACAATGCTTAGCAAGGGCATTCGATTCGGAACCAACACGTATTGAGTAAATATGCTCTCTAATACGTTCACGCAATTTACGATTGGTCTTGCGAACGTAAAATGCCTCACAGGCAACACACCTAGCTAAGTAAACTATATTCTCACTCAAACAATTTGTATTAGTAGAAAATGTATACATCAACCCTGTAACAGGGTTCATAAACTCTGTCTTAGTGTCAATAAAAGCACATTGTCTGCACTGACGACAGGGTATAGTATTGACTTGGTCTTCCTTCCGATCAATGACCGTCATGGGCAACCTCACAAACTGATTCCATTCACTGAAAGGTGGCAATGTTAACGGAATCAGTTTGTGAGGTTGCCCATGTTTTTTACCTATGACATGAATGAGATTAAACAAATTATAGAGAGGCACTGGAATACTTTATTATTAGATGAATAATAGGGGTAGTAGGTCCTAAACCAAATTTCTCTTTTAAAAATAAGAAGAATTTGAAACGTCTTCTGTGTCATCGTCCACTTAATAGGACGGTCACTGATCGGAAGGAAGACCATTGGTAATTTCACTGAGGAATGTGAAGTGAGGTGGATCATTAGGCTCAGGGCGGATGTCTTCCCTGGGCTTAATGACAAGGTTTCTCTTAAGCCTATTCTTAAAGGTAGAAAGCTGCTTGTTAATAAATAAAGACTGCAATATACAAGTTGATGTTTTTATGATTTTATGTTTTTTTATATGTATGTTTTAAATGTAGATTCTTTTGAACTCTTATGATTTTAATAATCAACACTATGATGTGTTACTACGTGGACCAATAGATTTAGATTGTCTGCTATTTAAACAGGATTGTTATAATAGTTTTGAAAGTCTGATGAAGCCTGATAGGTGAAAGCGTTAACTTGTAATAAATTGTGATACCGCTGAATTTGGCGTCTGTGGATTATTCTATGGTTGTATTGGATCTGAGACAATTTGTTTCATGCTAAGTTTGCTGCTATTTAGCTGTTCTTGAATTTACTGTGCCATGGCTAACATCTGTGGCTTATACGCATTGTTTGGGATTTATTGTTTTTTTAACACAGGGGTTTTCGCCGGTTGGTGGTACGTCTTTGCTAATTTAATATATTTTGGCAAAATAGCTTCAGAAAAATCATCTTTCAGTGAACTGCATTTCAGTCATGTTTTGTGGATGTAGTCTAAACCGAGCCCCTCACAGTTGTACTAAGCACTAAATTGAGGACCTGTATGCAAGAGTGAGGGGAACATCTTTTGGCATTGTTAGCTGTGGATTGAACAAAATATGAAGAGGAAGTGAGCAATAAGTACAGGGTTAAGAGTCACTCAAATGGCAAGTGAGCACCTGCCCTTTCACTCTTTGTTAGAAAGGCTATCATAGTGACAACAGCGAAGGATGATGATAAATTGTTAATTCACAGAAGATTCTGGAAATAGAACTAATATGGATTTCTTTTACACACAAACATTTCAACAAGGTAGTTAGAACAGTGCAGGTAAGACCAAATGGGTCTGAGTCTTCAGCAATTTTGTGTGGGGATGTTTTAATAAAAACTGTTGAGAAACATAGAGGTTAGTATATTGACCTTGTTTGTACATATAAGCCACATGAGGATAGTGAGAGATGACAATAATGTTATTACCAGGAGAGGATCAGTATGGAGTGGGACAATTATCCAAGCCTTTTCCCTCAAGAGCAATAGAGTAAATAGCTGGGACTGACATAAATTCTTTCAGTGAGAGGTTCAAAGCTCTCCACATCCCTTATTCAGGCAGTTAACCACTCTGCACTTCCTAACTATTATAAATTACCCTGTCCTTCAAGAAAAAATATATTCTGTGTTGATCCCAGCCTCTTTTGTTTATCTGCTTTTTACGAATAGCCTTGACGAAACAGTCACTAAATCTCCTGCATACTTGTGACTACAAAATAGAGTACAAGATACGGAGTCTCCTTAACATTCTTAATATAAGAAGAAAGGCTTATTAGAGTTAGACAATCAGAACAACAATTGAGAAAGGAAGTAACAGAACCTCTAATACAAAGTAAAACATCTCTGCAAACTGTTTCTAAAGGCACAGTATTCAAAGCTGTGCTTTGTATTTTATTCAGCTGTTGACAATTTATTTCCTTTATTTGTCTGATTTACCTGTCTAAAATATGCACGTCATGAAAGCTTATTTCTCATGGTCATTGAAGAGTTTTAGCTTTGCTTAAATGACTTGTTTAAAGTCATATGATATGCAGGAGTAAGCCTTGAGGATGATCTTAGATATATAAGCTACAACTCTTAATGCAGCTCATTTTCATTTGTATAATCTGGTATAATGTACTACTAACGGGATAAATGAACATGGAATGGTGGGCTTAGAAATGCAATTGCTATTTTCCCAAATAAATATACATTTCCAGTCTGATAATTAACCAAATCATATTAATTCTATGCTTAGTGTGAGGTACCCAGCAGATGTCTAGTGTTTTAAGACAGAATAGTTCAGGGAGTGAGTAATATAATAAAACGTCATGCGTTTATAAGGTGACAAAACCTGCTGTACATCGAACGTGGAAATAATAAAAAGAAAGAAGAGGAAGGCATCTAGAAACAAATTCAGGTAGACTTCCTATGGTGATTTTTCTGCTATATTGGAGAGCAGACAGAATGGCATACCAGTCTAATGCTCTACATCATATTCTGTAAAACTGCATCGTGTTACTGTCTCTGCACAAAAAGTAAAAGCTCTCAGTGATGTCATACCTTAACAAGGTTTGTTTACTACAGACAAGAGTTTGTTAGACTGGAATATGTTTAGTTCATTCAAGATATGGGAAAAATACATCAGTATTGAGGAAGGATTCTGTAAGACAAATGAAAATGAATAAGTATTTGTGTGGTATAGAAGACCCAGATGAAGTGGGTTTGAATAGCAGCCTGCACAACGGAGAAGTTGGCCTGCTAGTGTGGCAGTAAGTGGCCAGTACTGGTCCGCCCATACTGGGTGAGTGTAGTGGTCAAGTCTTCTTAGTAATAACTAGAAGAAGTTGACAAAACAGTATAAAGGCAGTGAGAGAAGCATCTACCAAGCAGAGTATCTGCATGCTGCATCAAATGTTGGAGCATGCAAAGAAATGAGCATGTGTCAGTGATCACTACTGTGTACGCAAGCTGCTGTGAAGCAGTGGAAGGAATGGTAAGCAAAATCTCCAGCATTACTATGTGTGTGCCAGTTACTGAATCAGACCAGTGTACTTCTCCAGTTCAGGTATCTCCTAATAGCTCAATAAATCCAGGTCCACTTACATATATATGAAACAGAATACAAAAGTACGTCCCCTAACTATGAGGTTTTACTTATCTTTCAAGTGCTTTTCTCCTTCAATAAACATGTAATATTACAATTATCATTCAAACCTGGGGGTTTAAAAGTATCAAAGAACAGTTGCCAATACAGCTCCCTTATTTTGAGCTGTAGTGACCAAGCACCCCCCCCCTTCATTGGACATACTTGCTCTATGATAAATTTAAAATCATGTTCTGGATATAATGTTAGGTGTTTTGCAGGAGCATTAATATTGTTCCTTTTCTTCATATCTCATAAATTTGCTCTTTAAGTGCACAAATGATAATTGTAAAATTACATGTTTATTGAAGAAAAAAGCACTTCAAAGATAAGTAAAACCTCATTGTTAGGGGGTGTAGTTTTGTATCCTATTCCATATATAAGTGGACCTGGATGTATTGAGCTATTAGGAGATACCTGATAGACCCTGGCACCTTTTTGATGTTTTATTTCTCCATTGTACTGTTCGGGTGGGTAAATTTGCTGATTATTGTTTAATTTAAACATTATTTTAACTAAGAAGGGTAATGATGGCTAAATCTATTTTTTATGTTATTTATTAGGTAAATTTGTTTGTTACAGTTTATATAATCAACAATGGTGTAACATAAAGTTATCTATGGCCATACCACCCACTGTCCACTTAGTAAAACTGCACTGTTTGGTAAGTCATGAAAAACTTAAAGACGGTTCATCTGCCATTTCTGTTTGAGCTGACCTATTCGACCATTTATGCAATGAATTACATAAGTATTGATATGAATGAATTTGTCAGTTTGCCTCTGTGAGGATAGCATGAAATGCTTTTTGCAAGATCTAAATGTGCAGCATGTTTTACCATTTCCTCATTTACTGAGAAGATTAGCTCTTTAAAACATAAAACTGGATTAAGTAGATGTTTTTTTTTCTTATGAAATCCTTATTGCTCTAACTTTGCAAACATAAGGTCACCAGTGTTTTTTAGGATAAGCTCAAGCTTACCTGCTATATAAGTCTGCAGAGAATACAACTAAAACTGATTTTCTATAACTCAGTCTAATGTAGTTTTTCACTTATGCATAATGACCAGGTGTGTATCCCAGAGCCTACCCCATCTCCAGAACAAGCTTCCCATCCATGTGAAGCAGAGTTCCTCCCTAACACAATTCAAGTATAACTTGATTAATTGGATGGGGAATAGGAAATTCATCCCTGGTTTGGCACCTATGCCCCTAATGGACATAATCTTGTAAATGGTTCACCTTCTATGCCCATTCTTGTAAATGTTTCATCTCCCAGGCCAGTGCTTACAGTTTTCAAGGGTACCAGAACTTGTTAGAGATTTAGGATGCATGGCTAGGCTTAAAAAGGCTCTTGTTGTCACTAGCCTAGTAAAACTCCTATGAACTTATGAACCAATAAACCGCTACAGCTTGATGGAAGATTTTATGAATGTATCAAACTGAAAAAAAACTTATTGCCAAGAATACAGAGGGTTGTAATAGATTATTCCACACATTATGCAGAAAACTGATGGGTATATTGTCAGTTCCTTTTTGCTGGTATTCTCATGATTACATGTTGTAGTTATCGATTCATTAACGATGTTGAGTATGTGTACAGTGGTAGTGGTGGGAAGTGAGGAGGCTTCCATAAGTGACAACGGTGTAATACTCATATATTTCATGTTTTGAAGTTGGAATGATAATTATCTGCCTGTATATCTGCTATTACTACACTATTTACTTAATGCTGGCTATATTGTCTGTTCTCTCCCTTTTAGCTGTCTGATATAACTGAATATCACCTTACTGCTGACCTCTGTTTTAGATGCTAGTGTAACTTCACAGTCTGATCTTTAAAGAGCCATTTAACTTGCTTATCCCCTTCTAATAGGTTCATAGATTAGTACTAGGCTAACTGCCTTTGAGGACATTTTAATCCTAGCCAATTACCCCATGTGAGAATCAAACCCTGCACTTTACGTCTGTAAGGTAAACACTTTAACCGTTATGCCAACCTCCAACTCAATTAATTGTACTTCTTAAACTCCTATACCTACTTCTATCAGCACAACCAAATTACTCATAGATCACTACTTCTCTGTTAATGCTCATATCTTCTTATCTACTCTAATACCACACTCTATTGCACTTCTTAAATTACTCCTACCTATCTTATATACTACTCTTCTATCTGTAAAGACTCAGTAAAAGGCTTGCACATATAATGTGTGTGACTATAAATACAAACTTTATTATACTATTATACTATGCATTCATTGAAACTACGTTATAAAATTTGTTATTGTAAATATTGACCACATTAAATATGATAACTGTGAAGGCTGCCAGCCTAGGTAGATAGAATTTTGTAGATAATTCTGTCATTTGTAAATATTAATATAATCCACAAGGTTGGTTTACAAATGTAAAGAGAACTATATGTTATGATTAAACTATATGTTGTACTAATCTTCAAAAATGTAACCACAGTGCACTCTGCTGGAAGGAAGCTGATAAGTTAAGCATTGTATGACTGATCTCAAGCTCAGAGACAGAGTGTCTGGGCCAGGAAATTATTTCTATTGTCTTGATTTAAGAGATAATTACTAAGGTTTTACATGAATAATGTCTTTTAAATTGCCGTGACTTCCTGGCCAGGTGCAGCTTACCAAAAAATGTAAATTTTGAGTTTCTGTTAGCCTGGGAACCAGAGAAGTGTCAAGAATGATGTAATGTGAAATGACTCAGCAGCACTGTGTTATCAATTTAAGACTTTTTCAGAGAGAGATAATTAAGCATTTTGGATTTTGTCTGAACCTGAACACATCAACTCACCAAAACTCTGCCTTTGTTCTATAAGTTAAATATTTATTTAGAACAGTGATTTCTGTTAGAGATAGACAGAAATAGCCAGATTAGTCTAGCTGCTTTCTATATTTATCTCAGACTATCCTCCGATATTGTTTTAAAAGTTTCCTGTGATCTCTGAACTGTGTAATGTAAATATGTTAAAGTAATATGTATTGACTTGTGTTTTTATTATTTATTACTAACTATTTTTAAACCTTTTAACTGTGGCTGTTTTGTGTAGAGATAATTTAAGCTCTAGAGTACTTGCATGTATTTAGTGTTACTGTACTAAGCCACTCCAGAATAGCCTTAGCCCTGGGTTACACTTACTATTTGAATAACAGTAATATTACACAGTGAAATTGGTCACCCTTTGGGAAGGGTCTTATAGTAGCTGGTATTAGCGGTTGGTGGCAGTGATTTCTACATTATAGTCTGGAGAGAAGGGGGCATAGCTGGAGAACCTGTGCCAGCCTTCCCCAGGAGTGTCTGTGCATTTGTGTGTAACTTATATCTCAAAGAGTGTATGTGTGTTAGCTACTTGGGCAGGGATGCACTAGTTGGACAGAGAGGGTGCTGGATGTTTTGGCTTGACCAATAGGCTGAGATCTCTACCCTATAGCTGTGCCAGTGGGGAGTCTTATTGGGGATCTGGAGAGAAAGGGAGAAACCAGCCCCAGACTGACTGTGATCTCTGTGTGCTCTTAAGGAAAATTGAACTTTACTGTGTGTGTACTTGTTATCCTTCCCAATGTGCACACCCCTCACTGGGGCTAGTAGTGAGGATTGAGGCTCCTTGATTACTGGGCCAGGGTGCGGGTGTCATAATACCTTACAGCTTTTCTCCCAGGCATCTGCTGATGAAAGGCACCTGTGTCCAGTCGGACTTTTCCAATAAAGAAATGTCCATATATAAATAAATAATAAAATAAATAAATAAATCTTGCAAATTTGATCAGTTTATAAAATCTTCTATAAATTTGCTTATGAGGGATTTGCTTTCTGAGTTAGGATTTTTTTGTGTGTATATGTTTTAAGTAACATAAATATTTTTCTGTTGTAAAAGATATCAATTTTGTAGTTCTGACAACGTGACTTATTGTGTTAACTGCCAGCATTTCTATGTCTCATTAGCATATTTATTTGCATACAACATGTAGTAAAATCAGTGCAAACACTGTAAGCTTTCTGCCATATAATGTGAGTATCATTTAGCATTTTGTTGTAGACTGTATTAAAGAGGAATGAGATTATCCCTTTTGCATACATTCAGCAATTTCAGGAAAGGGGGACATATTTCTCAATGTTACATTCAATATCTTCATATCACAGTTAGGGTTTAGTAGTAAGGTGCATACTATAGAACAGGAACAACTAGAACATTTCTAATTATAATTATAATTAGTAGCAAGGTGAGTACTGTAGTATAAGAACAACTAGAACATCTGTAATTCTAAATATAATTAGCAGTAAGGTGAGTACTGTAGTACAAGAACAACTGGAACATCTGTAATTATAATTAGTAGTTAAGGTGAGTATTAGAGAACAAGAACAACTAGAATATCTGTAATTACAATCATAACTACCAGCAAGGTGAGTATCATAGTACAAGAACAACTAAAACATCTGTAATTATAATTATAATTAGTAGTAAGGTGAGTACTGCAGTACAAGAACAACTAGAACATCTGTCATTATAATTATAATTAGTAGTAAGGTGAGTACTGCAGTACAAGAACAACTAGAACATCTGTCATTATAATTATAATTAGTAGTAAGGTGAGCACTGTCGAACAAGAACAACTAGAACACCTGTAGTTATAATTATAATTATTATAATTATAATTAGTAGTAAGGTAAGTACTGTAGTACAACTAGAACATTTATTGGGTACTGCAGTAACAACAACAACTAGAACATCTGTAACTATAATTATAATTAGTAGTAAGGTGAGTACTGTGAGGGCGGCCACAGTGGTGCAGCAGTTAGCGTTGCTGCCTCCCAGCAAGAGGTTCTCAGGTTTGATCCTTGGCTGGGGTGCCTTCTTTGTAGAGTCTGCATGTACTCCCTGTGGTCGCATGGGTTTTCTCCGGGTGCTCCAGTTTCCTCCACATCCCAAAGACATGCTGTAGGTGAATTGGACACTCTAAATTGGCCCTAGGCATGAGTGCATGCATGTGTGTGCCTTCTGTGGAAGGTTAGGTGGCAACTCGACACCGTAAAACTCCACTGCCAGTCATGAGCGGACAGGTGATCCACTGTGGTGACTCCTAACTGGGATAAAGCTGAAAGAAGAAGTAAGGTGAGTACTGTAGTACTACAATAACAGCTAGAACATCTGTAATTATAATCAGTAGTAAGGAGAATACCATAGTACAAGAACAACTAAAACATATGTAATTATAATTGTAATTAGCAGTAAGTTGAGTACTGTAGTACATGTACAACTGGGACATCTGTAATCATAATTGTAATTAGTAGTAAGGTGAGTACTGTAGTACAAGAACAACTAGAACATCTGTAATTATAATTATTATAATTAGTAGTAAGGTAAGTACTGTAGTACAAGAACTAGAACATCTATTGAGTACTGCAGCAGCAACAACAACTAGAACATCTGTAACTATAATTACAATTAGTAGTAAGGTGAGTGGTGCAGTTCAATAACAATTAGAACATCTAATTATAATCAGTAGTAAGGTGAATACTGTAGTACAAAAATTAGAACATCTGTAATTATAATTAGTAGTAAGGTGAGTACCATAGTACAAGAACAACTAAAACATCTGTAATTATAATTGTTATTAGTAGTAAGGTGAGTACTGTAGTACAAGCACAACTAGAACTTCTGTAATTATAATTTTAACTTTAATTATAATTATTATAATTATAAATAGTAGTAAGGTAAGTACTGTAGCACAAGTACATCTAGAACATCTATTGAGTACTGTACTACAACAACAACTAGGACATCTGTAACTATAATTATAATTAGTAGTATGGTGAATACTGTAGTACAACAATTAGAACATCTGTAATTATAATCACTAGTAAGGTGAATACTGTTTTACAAAAACAACTACAACATCTGTAATATTATAATTATCATTATAATTAGTAGTAAGGTGAGTACTGTAGTACAAGAACAACTGGAACATCTGTAATTATAATTATAATTTGCAGTAAGGTGAGTGGTGTAGTAGTTAGCGTTGTCGCCTTACAGCAAGAGATTCTCCGGTTCGATTCTTAGCTGGAGCGCCTTCTGTGTGGAATCTGCATATCCTCTCCATGGTCGAGTGATGTTTAAAGACATGCAGGTAGGTGTGTGCGTGAATGGGTGTGCCTTCTTTGAAGGTTGAGCATCAGGCTGGCATCTTGGCACTGTAAAAATCCACTGCCAATCATTAGTGGACCAGACTTCTGCTGTGGCGACCCCTAACCGGGAAAAACCAAAAGACATTAGTTTTTGGTAAGGTGAGTACTATAATACAAGAACAACTAGAACATTTGTAATTATAATTAGCAGTAAGGTGAGTACTGTAGTACAAGAGCAACTAGAACATCTGTAGTTACTATTATACTTAGTAGTGAGTACTGTTGTACAAGAACAACTAGAACATTTGTAATTATAATTGCTACTCCCCAGGTTAATTTGTACCAATACCATGTTCAAGGAATCTACTAAAGGTCTCCTAATTTCTTTCACTGTAAAGCTTAATAATCACTGGTTATTTATGTAACAAAATATTGAGAGTACTCATAATTTAGAAAGAAAAAAAAATGTTTTTCTTGTGTGTTTATATTTTTTATTCTATATAAACCCTACTACTAGAATGCTGTATGCTGACTTTACTAAAGGAATTGTTAATCTATACATAACTTATGTTTCTATGGAACCTATATTTCTGTATGATATTCTTGTATAATTTCTTTATGACATGCTATTGGAGCTTTTCTCAGTTCTGACTGCAGTGGTGCAGCGATAGCATTGTTGCCTCACAGCAAGAGGTTCTCCCGTTTGATTCTCGGCTGGAGTGCGGGGAGTGCCTTCTGTGTGGAGTCTGCATGTCCTCCCCTCGGTTGGATGGGCGTTCAAAAGACATGTGTAAATGGGTGTGCCTTCATTGAAGGTTGAACATCGAGCTGGCACCTCGGAGTTTGTGAAAGTCTACTGCCAATCATTAGCGGACCGGAGTTCTGCTGTGGTGACCCCTAACCGGGAAAAAGCCGAAAGACAAACAACATTGGACCTTTTCTCCCCGGGCCTGCACTGAAAATGGACATAATTCCAGTCAGACTATCCTGGTCAACAAATGTAAAATAAATAAACAAGAACAACTTGAATATCTGTAATTGTGATTAGTAGTAAGGTGAGTACTGTAGTACAAGATCATTTAGACCATATGTGATTATAATTTTAAGCATGTTTTATACCTGGTGGAACAGTGAACAATTTGTTCTAAATTATTTTGATTACCGAGCATTAAACGTATGTGTGCGCGCATGTGTGTGTGTGTGTGTGTGTGTGTGTGTGTGTGTGTGTGTGTGTGTGTGTATACAGCTATGTACTGATACATCTATCCATAGGGTGTGCTACTTTACACTGAATGGACGGAATATCAATGTCCGTAATGTTGATATAAAAACGTCAGAAATGTCAAAAAATAGAATTTCATCATTAGCTTCTGAGCAGGCAAAATCAGAAGCATGTGGTCTTGTAGTGGGGGAGAGCCTCCCTGCAATCCCACACCCCTTGCTAATTATATACTAACAGCGACATTGCATAATCCACAGGGAAAGGACATATCCCCCTACCCAAGGATGATCAATCTCACAAACATCAGCCATCTGTTCCAGTTGACCAAATAGTTTCAAGCAGATGTTGAGACCTGAGAGTTTCACACAAAAGGATGTCATCCATCCATAGATAGCTCTACGTATGTATATATATATATATATATATATATATATATATATATATATATATATATATATAAAACTGTGTGTATGTGTGTATATATATATATGTCATTATGGTTCATTTGATCTAAAAAGAAAAGTAGTTGTCCATTTGATCTAAACCACAAACGACTGAATTGCATTTGTTCAAAAACTATATTAACCTGTAGAAAATGACTGTTGTTTTGGATCACAGGAATTATA